>NW_027187344.1:11024108-11093330 GCF_028583685.1 Petaurus breviceps papuanus
GGGGGGGGGGGGGGGGGGGGGGGGGGGGGGGGGGGGGGGGGGCGCGAAGACGGAAACGGCGGGGATCAGCGTCCCGGCCCCGGCCCCAGCCCGCGCGCGCCCTGAGGAACTCGCCGGCTTCTACTCAAGTGAAAAAGCGCCGGCAAACGGGCTGGGCGGGGCCAGACTCCGACAGGCTGCCCGCGCGCTTCCGGGAGTCCCGCCCCGCGCCAACTCACCTCCTTCCCACCCAGCCTCAGCGGCCAATCCCCAACACCGATCCCGGCACGAGGCGGGGCCTAGGAGGAGGTGCCGGGATCGACGCCCCACCCCCGAGTTTGGCCCAATAAGCGTAAGGTTTTGCTAGGGGGAGATTCAAACCCCAGTGGGGTTTCCTAATTGCCTGACTAGGTTTTTGAAGTGGGCTTTCCTCAACAATAGGTCGAATTTCCGTGATTAGCAAATGAATTGGCCCAAGGAAAATTTCGACTTATAGAAAGAAAAAAGTAAGAAAGAGTGTAGCTTCCAAGCTGGAAGCCACTATCTTTTGAGTAACAAATGTAAAAACCAATGACAAAGAAGAATTCCGGTTTTGGGCGGGACAAAGAGTAAAATTGGCGTGGACCAACCGGGCGGGACAAAGAGTAAAATTGGCGTGGACCTTTGCCAATAATTCCTGAAGCAGTCCGAGCTTTTGTACTCTAACATCGCAGTCCTCCAATAAAATGGACAAATCCGGGGCGCTGGTGGAATATTGGTGAATGAATGATATAAAATACATCCAATAGAGAAGCAGGAAGAAACAGGAGGCACGGCATCCTAACTCGATTGACATGACCACTGACCAATAAACCTGCCAAATCTAGGAGTAGGGTGGCTCGCAATCATGACGGACAGTAACACTAGCCAATGGGAACATCTAACTCCGCTCCCTGTCCAACCGGCTCGCGAGGTTACCCTGGAGAAGAGCCGGCGCTCGGCCCCAGCGGGGAGGGGAGGGAAGGAGAGCTCCGCACGCCCCGGCGGAAGAGGCAGATTCAGGAAGCCATTACGCAGCTCCCTGACGGAGGTTCGGACGGCCGAGGCCGGGCCGTACGCACTTTGCGTAGCGCCGGAGGTTGTCAAGGGCTTGGGCCTGGGCCTAGGCCTTGGCAGTGGGCAGGGGAGGTCCATCCCCTGTTGGGGGCGGAAAGCCGAAGAAGAGGAGGAGGAGTTGGGAGCTGGGGAAGGGGGTTTTGGGGAGGCCATGGCGGTACCAGCCAAGAAGAGGAAGATGAACTTCTCAGAGCGTGAGGTAGAGATCATCGTGGAAGAACTGGAGCGCCAGAAACACCTGCTCATCAACCACTTCAACGCAGGCGTGCCCCTGGCAGCCAAGAGCGCCGCCTGGCACAATATTCTGAGGCGGGTCAATGCCGTGGCCACGTGCCGCCGGGAGCTGCCCGAGGTCAAGAAGAAGTGGTCCGACCTAAAGACTGAGGTCCGCCGCAAGGTGGCCCAGGTCCGGGCTGCTGTGGAGGGCAGTGAGCCCCCTGGTGGGCCAGAGGAGGGGGGCCCCGGTGGCCCTGGCCCGAGCCCTGGAGGCGCTGGCCCCTCGGTGGCCCCTGTCCTGCTGACCCCCATGCAACAACGCATCTGTAACCTGTTGGGTGAGGCCACCATCATCAGCCTGCCAGGCGCAGCTGAGATCCACCCCGTGGCCCTAGGGGCAGCCACAGCTGCGGCCACTGTCACCCTGACACAGAGTGAGTGGCCCCATACCGCCTGGAGGGCAGGAGGTCGGCGGGAAGGGTCTTTGGGAAACCATAGCATCATGGCATGGCAAGGTTGGAAGGAACCTTAGAGCGCCATTCAGGCCAACCACCTAATTTTACAGAAAAGGATAAACTGGCCAATAGAGGTTGATGTCCCAGCAAGGTTGATGACCTTGGGTCCAACAGGACATAGAATAGGATGGAAGGTCACTTAGTGGTCATTCAGTACAACCACCCCACATTTTATAGAAGAGGAAATGAGGCCCACAGAGGGAAAGTCCTTGCAGAAGGTGACACAGAAGGGTTGTGGCAGAACTGGGTCTAGAATCCCAATCTCCTGACTGTTGATCCAGAACTTTTCCCACATTTGTGAAGTATTGAGCAGCTTGGCTGGATACTTTTTAGGAAGGGTTCTTGTTTTAAAAAAAGCCCAAAAACTTTAATACCAGCTGCTTTAAGGGCCCACCTTGGTTATGCTGTTGGTCTTTACTGCAGATGGGCACTTGGGTCTAATGACTATTAACAATGTCCATTCTTAGACCTCTTTTCCCTCATATGTCTAGAGGAAGTATAGTACATAGAGTGCTGGGGTTGGAGTCAGGAAGAGCTAGGTTCAAATCTAACTTCTGACATATCCTTGACAACATTCTCTCTGTTGATGACTTTTGTCTGTTCTAGGAAGGGAGCAGAACAGTGATCTGTGTGTGTTCCATGAACTAGTCATAAATATTAAAGCTGTAAGAGAGTATAACTGTATGCCATGCTGGCCTCCCTAAATACTCTACCCAGCTGGTTCAACCCAGTATCCTTTACTTTATGTTAATTGGACTACCACTGTGGCTTCCTCCATCTTGGCAAATGTTGGCTCCCATATTCTGCTTAGCAAAAAAAAAAAAAAAAGATGAAAAAGCACAAGAGAGGTTAGTAAGAAGGGCTACAATAAGTCTACCTAGGATGAAGTTTATATTTTTGTATTTTGTTTTATCTCCTATTCCCATGAAAACTTTTAGTCACCTTTTAGATTTCCCCCCCACCAAGGGAATATGTTCTGTGGCCTCACCTCAAACATGTCATCTCTTACACAGTTCTAAATCCAGCTGGTTTCTTTGGGAGCAGATGCTAATCTTTCTAGGAGACCTTTAACTTTTTTTTTGATCTATCCTTTAGTTCCCACTGAGACCACCTATCATACTTTGGAGGATGGCGTAGTAGAGTATTGTACAACAGAGACACCCACGACAGTGACTGCTGAGGCACCCGTAGAGATGATGGCCCACCAGGCGGATGTATCTGTCAAGCCTCAAGCACTGAAAAGTCGTATTGCACTTAACTCAGCTAAACTTATACAGGAGCAGCGGGTCACCAACCTGCACGTAAAGGAAATTGCTCAGCATTTAGAACAACAGAACGACCTCCTACAGATGATTCGTCGTTCACAGGAGGTACAAGCTTGTGCTCAGGAGCGCCAGGCCCAAGCAATGGAAGGGACCCAGGCAGCTCTGAGTGTCCTCATCCAGATCCTCCGTCCCATGATTAAAGATTTCCGCCGATATCTGCAGAGCAACACGCCAAATCCTGCTCCACCATCTGATCCAGGTCAGGTGACCCAGAATGGACAACAAGATAGTCTTATCCAATGACATCAGGATTAATTGAACTCCCTTTTCCGTGACTGAATGGATTCTCTTGTATTTCAGGCAGGTCCTGTGGTTGTCCTTAGGATAGGGTAAACTACATGGATAACTTCCTATTAGATAGGAATTCAGTGCTCTTGGTGCATAATGTGTTTGAGAACTGGAGGAAGTTGGGATGTGGAACTTATTGAGCTTCTTGGAACCAGAGTTGCCTTCTCCATGAGGCTTGCTGCTGTTATCCCAAGAGCTGGAAGACTGGTTGGCCAAGGCATCTCCTTGCCAGAGGACCAGGCACAGCTGTGTGAATATTACATGACTTGGTCTTGTGTCTAGAAGATCTCCAATGAAGGTCATAACTGGAAGTAGTACAGCCAAGAGTGAGAATCCCAGGTGTTGCTATCTTGAATGATGATGATAATGGTGCTGAAATTTGTGTAATACCACCTTTATCCTCTAAGAGGCAGTATCACTGGTATTGAGGCTGAAATTGTGCCCTGTTCTTACTGTGCCTAGGTTCCCAGGGGAATTTAGTAATGTGTTCTCCCACAGGGCAGCAGATTCCCTTGCTCATACCCTAGAATGTTTCCCCAGGACTCTGATGCCAGCATCTGTGACTTGAAACTAAACTCCACCGTGCTATTCAGGAGGGGTTCAGTTGGAGGGGAGTGTGTCTGGCTGCCGACATGTCTTACACAGATTCTCGCCACTCCTCTGGTACCTGTTTGTTCCCAACATCCATTAGTTGGGTGGTATGTTTAGTTCCAGGCACAGGTTCTGTACTAGTAATTGCTGGGGAAGATAAGCAGAGGGATAGAGGATCATTAGCTCTCAACTCTTAGCCTCCAGGGATTGCCTTTACTGAGACCTGTGTTGAATTTTTGACTACAACTAAATGGGCTCCATCAAACATGTCCACTTCTACACATATGTCACAGGAACAAATTCAGGATTTTCAGAGTAAAGATCTGCAGTACAGATTCTTCCCTCTCCTTTCTACCCAGAAGTTAAATGCAGAGAAACTGTAGCAGCATAGCTCTGAAGCACTTATCCCCAAAATGTTAGGTTGCTCCACAGTATTGCTGCAAGATATCCAGGCTCCAGCTGGGATGAATCCAAAGCCATGATTGACATTGAACATATGGGAAGGGTAGGGTGAGGTTACTGTGAAGACCAGAACTTTTGGATGATTGGAAATTTGACCATCTCAACCTTGCTTTGAAAAAATGTTCTGCATTGAGAAAATCCCTGCCTTTTGGAAAGTTGACAGTACCTTGAGATACTTAGAATTGGACTTCATTATTTAATATTTTGAATCTACTCACTTTATTTTCAGGAGCCACTGTAAATTTTGAAGGTTTAATTCTAATTGAGTGGCTGTTTTTGGTTTGGTTTTTAAATTTTCACCTATCACTGAGGCCCTTGCAGCTACATAAGCCCACATCACCTTTGATGAACAAGGTTGGGCAGTATCACTATATGTGCCTTGACCAGATGTGGCCCATGGTTGCAACCCAAGGTACCAGCCCCCAGCTTTACAAAGGAAAGATGCTGCCTCTGTGGGCACTTGCATTTAGAATTGCTAACTTCCACTATTGCAATCAAGAGAGATACTCCCTTCCCCTTTCCCCCATTCCCCAGTTCTGTTTTTACTGTAATGCTTATGGCTTTTCTGCAGAGCCATGCATGTAGTCCCAGTAAAAAGTTGGGCTCACTGATGGAGGTACAAGAAAGGTTTTTGAAGACATGGGGTGGCTGATAGCACCTCCTAAGCCCTTGATTCCAATGGCACTAGCAGTTCCATCAGGATTTAACTGCAGTAGCCTCTTTGAAAATTTATACACAGGAGAGCTCAGCTGGATTTTACCCATTTTTGAAGTCTGAGCCAGTATTGTGTCTGATCAAATTGACTGGGTACAAAGAAGATTTCTGGGGTCACTTGGATAGTTCTTTCCAAGTATTTTTAATAATAAAAGCCCACTTTTTTGTAAATGATGTTTCTCTGCTTATTTATTGTTCACATATAAAATAGACATGGGGGGGAGGGGCGGCGAGGTGGCACAGTGAATAGAGCACCGGCCCTGGAGTCAGGAGGACCTGAGTTCAAAAGCGGAATCAGACATTTACCACTTACTGTCTCTGTGACCTTGGGCAAGTCATTTAACCCCAATTGCCCTGCCCTCTCCCCTCCAAAAAGAAAAAAAAATAGTCATGGATTTAAAGAATAGATCTGTGAAATTAGATCTAAAAACTTGCCATTGCTTTGGGGTATCTCTAGAGAAGATCATATAGAATGATGAGTAATTTTGTGTTTAATGCCTAATTCCCTGGAGTCTTTCCCCTAAACAGCTAAAGGATCTTAGAATGTAGATTCAGATCTAAAAGAAACCTTAGGAGTTCTCTAATCCACTTACTTCATTTTATAAATGAAGGAAATGGAACCCAGAAAGATTAAGTGTTTTGCCTGAGACCACCCAGATGGTAAATGGCAGAGAGAATTTGAATTTGGGTCCTCATACTACAAGTCCAGGACTCTTTCCACCTTACTGC
The DNA here is from genome assembly GCF_028583685.1 of Petaurus breviceps papuanus. NCBI lineage: Eukaryota > Metazoa > Chordata > Mammalia > Diprotodontia > Petauridae > Petaurus > Petaurus breviceps. Next base: position 11,030,023 of record NW_027187344.1, read on the forward strand.
GTTGAAGCATCCTTATCATTGCTTATAATGAAAAAAATCAATTTAAAAAAAATTTGAATGAAATTCTAATGCTAGCCATAAATAATTATTCTTAGATTGACCTGTCATTCTAGAAGAATTCCAACCTTGATAAAGTAATTGGCATTGTCATCATCAACTCACTTCATGTTACTCTATGCCCTTGAATTTGGTGCTGATGAGATTTGATATAACCTGGAGAAAACTTGAGGAATTGATAGACTGAAGGCCTCAACATGAGTTGCTTTTCCTTTCAATGCCTTACTGTGCTCTTGACCTCAATATTAAAAAGTCAGATTATAGTAGATTCCATTTAGAGGGAAAATCAATGACATTCACTTATTAAATTCAATTAAGTAAATATTTCATTATCTTGTTAGAAATGTTTCTGAATCGTACCGTGTTATCACTTTTCCTTCTTAGATTATGTTGAACATAATCAAACTTGTTGTCTTGACCTCCCCATCCTGAGTTTTTCTCTCTAGATTGCATAGGAAAACTGCCCCCAAAACAAAGCTGACCATCACCAATGTGTCTTGTTCTCAAGGATAGTGATTGTGATGTATTTCATCTATCTGCCTCAGCAATTTATGTAGTGCCCTCCACACACTTAATAAATGTTCATTGACATTGAATGATTAAAATCACACACCAAGGTAAAAGCTGGTGTATTAGGCTAAGGCAGAAGCATTGCAGAAAGGTGAAGCTAGAGAGGGAGTTTTAACAAGTAGAACAAACTGATCAAAGAGAAAAAATCCACCCAATATTGTCTGTCCTATCCCCCAAAGTGCTATGCTCATCCCCAACACCATCCTTGGCATGGTGATAGTTGCTTATGTTTTGGTCTCTGAAAAGGGCCAGACAGAACTGCTGTCTGATGACTTGACCTTGCTTACCTGGAACTTCATGTTGACAAGGGTAGAGTAGCCAGAGAATCAACTGCTTTTAGGTGATGAAGAATTCAGGACAGAAGCAAGACCACTGCTCCACCTCTAGTTAGGTCCTCCTTTTAACGTCGAATGTAAAGATATAAAGCACAGGCTTCCTCACAGGAATACAGCCAGTTTTGCCCACAAGAAACTGGCAGTTGCTGCCTAGTAAACATGACCGGAATGACAGGTTTCATCAGGTAATGAATGACTGTCTCTGTTTATTATAGCTACATAATTGTGGTCATGTTTTCATCTAAGGACATAGGTAAAATAGATATTAGAGCTTATGTGGCCCTTTAAATACACCTTTTACAAGGTGAGAAAAGTGAGGCCCAAATTCAATTTAATTTAATTCACTAAATTTTAAGTGATGTGCCAGGCACTTTGCAAAGAGCTGGGGCTACCAGAACAAAACAAAAAATAAAAATAGTATCTGCCTTCATGGAGCTTACATTTTACTGAAGGAAGCGATATATACCCAGATAAGTAAATACAAAATATGTACCAAATAATTTTGGAGGGGAGGGAGCCACTAACACCTGGGAAGATGAGGAAAGGGCTTTGGGTAGGAGGTGGCATTCGAGCCAAGCCTTTAATATGGGAGGGATTCCAAGAAATGGAAGAGCATTTCAGACATGGGAGACAGTCTGTGCAAAGGTGAAAGAGAGAATGCCATGTCCCAGGAGCAGCAAGAAAGACAATTTAGCTGTAATATAAAAGTACATGAAGGGGACTATGGTGCAATAACTCTGAAAAGATAGGTGGGAATCAGATTGTGAAGGGCTTGAATGTCAAACAGGAATTTGTATTTTATCTTGGGAGCAATAGGGAGCCACTAAAGCTTCTTGAATAGGGGAGTAACAGAGTCAAATGTGTAAAGTGGGTTGGTCTGGGTAGCCCTTGGTCTATTTGTTAAGTCCTTCAATCAATTTGATGAGATTATAAAGCACAGATGTTTGTCTGAAGGGCTCCTTCATTGGAGGCACATGTGCCTTGACTCCTTGCTGAGAGGACAGAGAGGACCCGTCTGATGGGTTTTCAGTGACTGTGACTACCTCCAAGATAACTGATCCCTGAAAGGAAGAAGGGATGGACTCTTGTCAGAAGAGCTATCTCTTCCTCCTTCCCTTTCAACATTCAAGTCTAAAAGACCAAGAGAGAGAAAGCCTCAGGAAAAGGGTTGGAGCCACTTTTCAACTAGATTTTATTGGGGGTGGGGAATTGATGGGGTATGGAATGATTTTTCCCCTCTAAATCTCAGTCAGCATCATTTAGGTAGTCATAGTCATTGGGAACCAATTAGAGAAGTCTCCATTCATTGTTGAATGTCCTCTCAGGAAGGATTCAGGTCACATGTTTACCTTCATTGGAAGTACTCTTCAGGCATAGACTTGAAGGTGTCTTGTTGATTGCAGGATTCATCAAATTGCTTAAGAGGTCCTCTGATCAATTCCCATTTCAAATGCTTTAGGGATGGTTAAGTTGGTACCTGTGTGGAGAATGAATTGGAGAGAGTAGAAGTTGGAGAATGGAATACCATAGCAGGAGCAGTATCCTAAAACCATACGCCACAAAGGCCAAGCAGTTTTTCCTTAAGATATTCTGAAACCATCCTTTATGACTTAACTGACCAAGGGAACATAACTTCCTAGTAGCCTAAGTGCAAAATCCAGCACAGGAGAAAAATCAATCCAAGATTCTCACCAGTGGCCCCTGCAGAGGCAGGGATGCTGCTCCCACCTCAATCAATGTCGCTGCATCCTTCCTAAATATACCATTTCTTCTGTGTCTAAATAAACCTTTTGTTAATAGTCAGAAGGTCTATAAGTACATCCTTTATTCTAAATCTTTACCTGGAACATCAGACTGACCTGTGTCAGTTGAAACCTGCAACAGAGACTAATTAGGAAGCTCTCACAGTATCCCAGGCCAGAGTGAAAGAGGCTCTAAGGAAATAAATAAGTCAGATGGTAAGTGGTATGAGCGAAAGGAAGGGATCAGATGTGAGATACATTGTGGAAGTAGGTTTGATTAGAGTAGACTACTGACTGGAGATGGAGAATGAGGGAAAGGGTAGAGTAGAAGAGAACTTCAGTTTTTTTTTTCAAATGCTTTATTAATTTCTGATTTATATCATTCATTTCCGCCAGATTTTGTTACAAATTTTCTCCCCGTTTTTCCCCTACCCACCACCCCAAAATAGCAATCCCACAAGATATCCCCTCCTCCAATCTGCTCTCTCCTATATCTTCCCCCATCCCCCCTTCGACTTTTCCAGTAGGGCATGGTAGATCGCTATGCCCCAGTGCCTCTATATCTTACTTCCAAATTACAGGTAAAATAGTATTAATAATACTATATATATATATATTTTTTTTAAACATTTGATTTTAAAACTTTGAATTCCAGATTCATTCCCTTCCTCCCTTGTCACCCACCCTTACTGGGAAGATAAGCAGTTCAGTATAGGTTGTACATGTGTAGCTGATGCAAAACATTAACATAGTAGATATATTGTAAAAGACTGACTATATTTCCCTCCCTCCTATCCCATCTCCCACTTGTTCTATTCTCTACTTTGATCCCATCCTTTTTCAAAAGTGGGTGCTTCCAACTTCCCTATACCCCCAGCCTGCCCTCCCTTCCATCATCCCCCCACTCATCCCTGTCCCCCCTACTCTCCTGTAGGGTGAGATACCCTATTAAGTGTGTATGTCATTCCCTCCCCGAGCCAGATTCAATGAGAATAAGGTTGACCTATTCCCTTTTGCCTTCCTATTCTTCCCCTCCATTGTAACCATTTTCCCTTGCCTCTTCTGTATGAGATAGTTTACCCCATTCTGTCTCTCTCCATCTCCTCTCATTATATTCCTCTCTCACCTCTTAATTTCACCTTTTAAGTATCATCCCTTCCTATTAAATTGGTCCTGTGCCCTCTATCTATGTATACCTGTAAACATATATGCACACATTCACATATGTATTCATACGCCTGTATACCCTCCAATATAGACATATATATGTATATATAATTTATATTCCCTTCAACTATTTTCATACTGAGAAAAGTTTCATCAGTTACAATTATCATTTTTCCATGTAGGAATGTTAATAGTTCAACTTTGATAAGTGGCTTATAATTTATTTTCCCTGTTTACCTTCTCAAGCTTCTCTTGCTTCTTGTATCTGAATGTCAAATTTTCTATTCAATTCTGGTTTTTTCATTAAGAATGTTTGAAAGTCCTCTATTCCACTGAATGACCATATTTTCCTCAAAACATGATACTCAGTTTTGCTGGGTAGGTGATTCTTGGTTTTAATCCCAGCTCCTCTGCCCTCTGGCATATCATATTCCATGTCCTTCAATCCCTCAGTGTAGAAGCTGCCAGATCCTGGGTTATCCTGATTGTGTTTCCACAATATTCAAATTGTTCCTACCTGGCTGCTTGTAATATTCTCTCCTTGATCTGGGAATTCTGGAACCTGGCTATAATATTCCTAGGAGTTTTCTTTTGGGGATCTTTTTCAGGAGGTGATTGGTGGATTCTTGCAACCTCTATTTTGCCTTCTGGTTCTAAAACATCAGGGCAATTTTCCTTGAGAATTTCTTGGAGGATGATTTCTAGGTTCTTTTTTTGATCATGGCTTTCAGGTAGTCCAATAATTTTTAAATTATCTCTCCTGGATCCATTTTCTAGGTCAGTGGTTTTTCCCATGAGATATTTAACATTGCCTTCTATTCTTTCATTTGTTTGGATCTGTTTAACATCATCTTGATTTCTCATAAAGTCACTAGCTTCCCTTTGCTTCATTCTAAATCTGAGGGAATGATTCTCCTCATTGAGCTTTTGAGCTTCTTTTTCCATCTGGCAAATTTGGCTTTTTAAGGCATTCCTCTCCTCATTGCCTTTTTGAGCCTCTTTTGCCATTTGAGTTAGTCTGTTTTTTAAGGTGTGATTTTCCTCAGGCTGTTGACTCTCATTTCATAATTTTCTTGCATCGTTCTCATTTCTCTTCCCCATTTTTCCTCCACTTCTCTTATCTGCTTCTTATGGTCCTCTATGGCCTGTAACCAGCTCATATTTTCTTTTGAAGCTTTTGGTGCAGGAGTTCTGACTTCACTGTCTTCCTACTGTTCCATGCTTTGATCCTTTTTGTACCCAAAATAGGAGTCTAATGTTGGAATCTTCTGTTTGTTTTGCTTCCTTTGCCTGGTCATGTCGCCCCTCAGTCACTTAACCCCTGGGCTTTTTGCCACAGTAGGACTCTGCCACCAGACAGGGGAGCTTTCATCCCAAACGCTGGGGTTTTCTCAGCTGCCAGAGGTATTAGTTGGGTGCCCTCTCTGAGGCCTCTACATGCTCTGGCAAGCTGGTCACGCACCCTAGGACCTCCACCCTAGACTACAATCCAGATCCAAGCAGGTTAAAGAAAGAGCCATTACTCCTCAGACTGGTTCCTTGGTCCCCCTACAGTCTGCAGGCCAGGAGCTAAAGCTGTGCCAAGGAGTCTCAGCGGCTTCTTGCCCTGGGGGCAAAAGCCTATGCACTCAGGGGCGACCAGGTGGCTCAGCGAGTAAGAGCACCGGCTCCAGTGTTGGGACGACCTGGAGATCGAATCCCGGGCTCAGACACTTAGCACCACACCCAGAAATAACTGGCCGTGTAACCTTGAGCAAGTTACTTAACCCTGATTGCTTAAAAAAAAAAATAATAGGGTTAAAATGGATTGTCTTTGGGTGGCCAGGTGGCTCAGCGAGTAAGAGCACCGGCTCCAGTGTTGGGACGACCTGGAGATCAAAACCCCAGGCTCAGACACTCAGCACCACACCCAGAAATAACTGGCCATGTAACCTTGAGCAAGTTACTTAACTCCGATTGCTTAAAAAAAAAAAAAAGCCTATGCACTCCCAACTACTGGTCCCAAAGTCCACACTGCACTGACCTCTCATTTTGTCCTTCGCATCTATATGTTGATAAATCTGGAAACGGCCACAGCTGCTGCTGATCTGGAGTCCCTCCAGCCAGTGGTTGGTCAGGCCTGCCCTGGGGCTAAAACCTCCAGCTCATGGGGGCCTGGCCTTGGCTCTCAGAGCACTGTGCTGTCCAATTCCTGCTGGCCTGCTGGGCTGTCCTCAGTGGGAGGTTAGCCTCTCTGTGTCATTTTGTGGGTTCTGCAGCTCCAAAGTTGTTCAGAGTCCCCATTTACATGGATTGGGGAAGGTGGAAACTGGAGCTGCGTGGAGGTCCTGCTTCTACTCCTGATAACTTCAAAGTTTTGAACCTGAGGGACTAGAAGGATGGTGATTCTTTCCATGGAAAGAAGTAAGCCAGAAATTAGAGTGGTTTTGGGGCTAAAGATAATGAGTTCTGTTTTAGCCATATTGATTTTGAGAATCCTAGAAGACATCCAGGTAGAGAAGGTTAACCAATCAACAAGCATGTATTAAATGCTAAATGTCAGGCACTATACTAGGTACTAGGGCTACAAAGATGAAAATGAAAGTTCTTGGAGTCAAGATGGTGGAATAGAAGTAGGACCTCTCCAGGGCTTGGGCTTCCACCTTCCCCAATCCATGTAAAAAGGGGACTCTAAACAAACTTTGGAGCTGCAGAACCCACAAAATGACACAGAGAAGCTAACCTCCCACTGAGGACAGCCCAGCAGGCTGGCATAAATCAGCCAGCGCAGTGCTCTGGGAGCCGAGCCCAGCCCCACACCAAGGCTGAATAGAGCACCAGCCCTGGAGTCAGGAGGACCTGAGTTCAAATCTGACCTCAGACACTTAACACAAAAAAAAATAACCATGTGATCTTGGGCAAGTCACTTAACCCCAATTGCCCCTGCAAAAAAAAAAAAAGAACATCACTTTGGCATCTGACCAATAAGCAGTTGGTAATACATTGGAGTTCAGAAAGAGAAATGAATGCTGGACATGGGGATTTTGGAGTCATCTGCATGGAGGTGAAAATTGAACCCATAAGAGGGGAAAAGACTTTTTCCAAGATGACACATCTACTTAATGTATTCTAGAACTCAGGTCTCTTTCACATCTTATTGAAGTGCTTGAGAGGGTAGGTGGAAACTACAAAAAGAACTTTGTTGACTCTGCTGTGTCACTCAGAGTTAACCTAGGAATGGGTTGGCCATTGACTCATGGGGTGGATCTCAAGAAGGATCCCTGTCTGATATGGGTTGAGTCAGTCTCCAGTAAACACTGAGCAAAAACAATAAAGTTGAATCTTGGTCCTTTAGTTGGGAAGGGGGAAACATATTTTGTATAAAACACTTCAAAGTAAAAAGTTGTTTGTCCATCATTTTCGAAGATTTGATATTCTGACTTGTGAACGAATTGGATTTAAGTGAGGTGAAGTTGCACAAAGTCTCATTCTCTCTTCCAGAATCATCAAAATCCAGTGTCAAGACAAAGTCAGGATGACTGGTGATGGCCTGGGATGCAGTGGATGACCTTGGCGTCTTTGATGCCTGACCAAGCTCTAAGTATACCACAGTCCCTACTTCAGCAGCCATCGTGGTTGTTGGAACAAATTGTTCTCATCTGCCTGTTCCAGCCAGGGAAAGTCTTCACATGCTTGGGGTAGACATTTCCTTACCTAACTGAGGAGTTTGAGACCTGTCAGTTACCCTCAGCCTGGTTAAGCCTGTCTGTGAGATAGTTTACCAGGGTGTGGCCACTGCACTGGGAATGCTACAGCTTCTTGGAGCCACAGGCGAAAATTGGGGGATAGGGAGACACCAAAGATGGATGAGCAACCCTGAAAAGGGCTTGCCAGTCCTCCCTCTACACCCCATACACTCCAGGTAGCCATAAAGGTGTAATGAATGCAGAGCTGTTCATGCCCCACCCTTCGTCCCCAGAAAAGTTGTAGGAGCTCCCTTGCTTGATGTGAAAACCAAGAGCTCATCCCCCGCAGGAGGAGCTCAACCCACAGGTCCAGAGGGGTTTGTCCTGAGTCACTCCCAGGTGGTACCCCGATCTTAGGCAGGCACAGCACCTGGAAGAAGTATTGGCCAAATATCCAGTCACCCATGGATGAAAAGGGATGGGGGTAGGGGGCAAAGAATGCATATGACACGATCCTGAAGCACCAACAATGGCCAGCCTTGGCAGTCCAAGAAGAAGCTTGAGAAAAGAGGTACTTATACCCTTAATTTACTCCTCCCTTTTCTAGAAAACACAAGGACACTCGGTGTGTACTTGGTGCTAAGCAGGTCATTGAAGGGAGACTGGAGGAACAGGTAGGATGTGAGTAACAGTACTTGATATTTTTCAAATCACTTTCACATACTGAAAACAGTCAAACATAGTGGACAGAGAACTCAGTCAGGAAGATTTGGGTAGTCCTGCCTCTGATACAAACTAGCTCTTTGGCTGTGGATAAGTCACTAGACCTCTCTCAGGGAGACAGGCAACTTTCCAAAACCTCATATTGAAGATAGTTGCCAATCCGTATCAATCTGTGGAGTTTTTATGCTGAGAATCCTCTACTACGCTGATGAAATCCCAGTCCCTAACGGCCTCCCATCAAGGTAAAATAGCAAAGATCACAATGCCATTTTACAGATAAGAAACAGAAATGGAGTGTATCTGTTTCTAAGTAACAGGAGTGGTTAATTGCCATGCCCAAGGTCGCCTCTCCCTTTTTGGTTATCTGTTGTCTTTTGCTGAAACTTCATTTCAAGATTGCATGCTGCTTTAGAGATTCATTTTGATTTCATGTCAATTCTAGTGCCTCCCAACACTGGAGATAGTCATATGGAAGCTGGATATCACTTACTGGGGATATAGAGGGGATTCCTTTTTAAGTACTGATAAGTTGAATAGACTCTTGAAGCCCCTTTCAACTCTGAGATTCTGTGGTTCTGTAATATGGGGATGAAGATGAAGAGAGGGCAAAATACTGAGCTGGGTCCTGAGGGTGGAAGTGTCATTCACTGATCTTTGTGGGAGGTAGTGGATCTTAGGGACAGCTACATGGCTCAGTGGATAGATCTCTGGAAGCCCAGAATTCAAGTTTGACATCAGACACTTACTAGCTGTTCGACCCGGGGCAAGTCTCTGTTTGCCTTAATACACTGGAAAAAGAAATAGCAAATCCTCTATTATCTTTACCCAGATACTATTTAGGGACACAAACTGTCAGACACAACTCAACAACAACAAGGTAGAGAAGGCTTGTAGAGTCATAGATTTAGAGCTGGAAGGGTCCTTAAAAGTCCCTGAGTCCTGGGGGGAGGGGAGGGCGAAGTAAGAGGAGAAAATTTAGAACTCAAAAACTTGTGGAACTGAATATTGTAAACAAATTTTTTTAAAAACCAGAAAGATGAAAATAATTGGAAAAGAAAAAGTCCCTGAGTCCAACACTCTCATTTTTTTTTTTAAGAAATCGGGGTTAAGTAACTTGCTCAAGGTTACACGGCCAGTTATTTCTGGGTGTGGTGCTGAGTGTCTGAGCCCAGGATTTGATCCCCAGGTCATCCCAATACTGGAGGCGGTGCTCTTACTCGCTGTGCTACCTGGCCGCCCCTCAACGCTCTCATTTAACAGATGAGAAAACCAAGGTGCAAGAAGGTGAAGTCATTTGCTCAGGGTCACAGTCAGAAAGTATCAGGGGCACAATTTAAACACAGGACTTCCTGATTCCAAGGCCAGCACTCTGTACTCACTGTACGTACCATGGGGCCTCTCTAATACTCCCTATTATGATTTTTAGTAATAGATTCTCACAAGTTAAAAGGTTTCTTCCTACCCTTGGAAAGTTGACTTAGGAAGTAAAAACTTTCCATCTCATTCTTAGAAATATGATGTGCTTTCACACCCTCCCTGTCTTCCCTGCCAAGAGAGAGCAGTTAGGGTCAGTTCTAGGGTAAAGTTCTCAGACTGTACTAGGAAGTTCAAGTCTATTCTGACCTGACAGGACCTATGAGCACTAGACCAAACCAGTTGCCACCCAAAGATATCCCAGTGTTTTATCTGAAACATAGAATAACCCAGGCCAAGGGGGAAGGGAGGGTGGGGTGCCCTTTGCCCAGCAAACACCCAGCAACTTTGATAGAGTTTGAAGGGTACATTGAAGGGTGGGGCCTCCCTTCAGCAATTAGGCATGGGTCGACAAGGTAATTACATGTTCTCTATTAAATAGCACAGGAAAAAAGGAGTGGCCAAAATCCATGTACTAAAAAGAGGCTGTGCTGACAATCAGGACACTTGGATCTTAGTATCATAGATTTAGAGCTAGAAAGGGCTGCAGAGGCCAGCTAGTCCAACCCTATCATTTTTTTCAGATGAGGATACTGAGATAGGGAAAGTATGGATGTCTACAGTTACTCAGATAATAGGTAGAAGAACCAGGATCCAGGTCGTGGTCCAAACTCTACATATAAGTCCCCTCCCCCCCCATCCACAAACCCTTAGGTCTGACCAAACTAACCCTCTTGTTGTTTATATATGGCACTCTCTTGCTCATCTCTGGGTCTTTTCACTGGCTGACTACATGGCTGTAATGTAAAGCAAAGAAACTTTTTAAAAAATATTTTTTTTGTTTAATTACATTTGAAAACAATTTTTAAAATTTTTTTTTAAGTTTTGAGTTTCAAATTTTATTTCTCCCTCTCTCCCCTCCCCTCCCTGAGATGGTAAACAATCAGCTATAGATTATACATGTGCCATCATGTAAAAAATACTTCCATAGTAGTCATTTTGTACAGGAATAGTCAAATAAAAGAAAAAGAATGAAAGAAAAAAGTGAAAAATACCATGCTTCAGTCTATATTCAATCAATATCAGTCATTTCTATGGAGGTAGATAATATGCTTCATTATTAGTCCTTTAGGATTTTCTTGGACCATTTTATTTCTGAAAATAGCTAAGTCATTCACAGTTCTTCATCGAACGATATTGCTGTTACTGTTTACAATGTTCTCCTGGTTCTGTTCACTTTACTATGCATCAGTTCATGTAAGTCTTTCCAAGGTTTCCTGAATCATCCTGCTTGTCATTTCTTATAGCGCAGTAATATCCCATTACAATCATATAGGACAGCTTGTTTATCCATTCCCAGATTGATGGGCATCCCTTTGATTTCCAATTCTTAGCTACCACAAAAAGAGCTGTTTTAATTATTTTTTAAAAATAGATCCTTTCTCCTCCCCCCACCCTTTTTTAAATGTCTTTGGGATATAGACCTAGCAGTAGTATTGCTGGATCAAATGGTATGCACAGACCAACCATATATTAGTCTCCCAATTTTCCCACGTCCCCTCCAACATCTATCATTTTCCTTTTTTGTCATATTAGCCAATCTGATAGATGTGACATGGCACCTCAGAGTCATTTTAACCTGCATTTCTCTAATCAATAGTAATTTTAGAGCATTTCTTCATATGACTATAGATAACTTTGATTTCTTCATCTGAAAACTTCCTATTCATATCTTTTGACCATTTATCAATTGGGGAATGACTTGTACTTTTATAAATTAGACTCAGTTCTCTATATATCTAAGTAATGAGGTCTTTATCAGAGACACTTTTATGCTTTTGTTTTTTTTATTAAGTTTTATGTTTATTTTTAGTTTACATCATTCATTTCCAAAAGATTTTGAGTTACAAATTTTCTCCCTGTCTTTTCCCTACCCACCACCCCAAAACAGTGATCCCACTGTATACTCCCTCCCCCAATCTGCTCTCTACTATATCCTCCCCTTCTCCCCTCTGACTTTCTAGTAGGGCAAGATGGATTTCTATGCCCCAGTGCCTGCATATCTTATTTTCCAGTTGCATGTAAAAAAAATAATAATTTTTTCTAAACATTTGATTTTAAAGCTTTGAATTCCAGATTCTTTCCCTTCCTCCTTCTTCACCCACCCTTACTGGGAAGATAAGCAATTCAATATAGGTTGTACATGTGTAATTGCGCAAAACATTTCCATAGTGGATATATTGTGAAAGACTGACTATATTTCCCTCCATCCTATCCCAACCCCCACTTGTTCTATTCTCTCCTTTGATCCTGTTCCTTTTCAAAAGTATGTGCTTCTAACTTCCCTCCCCCCCAACCTTCCCTCCCTCCATCATTCCCTCTCTTATCCTCTTCCCTCCTATTCTCCTTTAGGGTGAGATACCTTATTTAGTGTGCATGTCATTTCCTCCCTAAGCCAAATTCAATGAGAATAAGGTTGACCCATTCCCTTTTGCTTTCCTGTTCTTCCCTTCCATTGTAGCAGTTTTCCCTTGCCTCTTCTGTATGAGATAATTTACCCCATTCTGTCTCTCCCCATTTCCTCTCATTATATTCCTCTCTCATCTCTCAATTTTACCTTTTAAGTATCATCCCTTGGTCCTGTGCCCTCTGTCTATGTATACCTGTACACATATATACACATACATATGTATTCATATACCCATATTCCCTCCTATATAGACATATATGTATGTATACATATATATGCACATTTATATTCCCTTCAACTACTCTCATACCGAGAAATGTTTCATAAGTTATAATTATCATTTTTCCATGTAGGAATGTAAATAGTTCAACTTTGATAAGTTCCTTATGATTTCTTTTCCCTGTTTATACTTCTCTTTCTTCTCATTATCTGAATGTCAAATTTTCTATTCAACTCTGGTTTTTTCATCAAGAATGCTTGAAAGTCCTCTATTCCACTGAATGACCATATTTTCCCCTGAAATATGATACTCAATTTTTCTGGGTAGGTGATTCTTGGTTTTAATCCCAGCTCCTTTGACCTCCAGAATATCATATTCCAAGCCCTTTAATCCCTCAGTGTAGAAGCTGCCAGATCCTGTGTTATCCTGATTGTGTTTCCACAATATTCAAATTGTTTCTTCTTGGATGTTTGTAATATTTTCTCCTTGATCTGGGAACTCCAGAACCTGGCTATGATATTCCTAGGAATTTTCTTTTTGGGATCTTTTTCAAGAGGTGATTGCTGGATTCTTTCAACCTCTATTTTGCCTTCTGGTTCTAAAAACATCAGGGCAATTTTCCTTGAGAATTTCTTGAAGGAAGATTTCTAGGTTCTTTTTTGATTATGGCTTTCAGGTAGTCCAATAATTTTTAAATTATCTCTCCTAGATCTATTTTCCAGGTCTGTGGTTTTTCCAATGAGATATTTCACATTGCTTTTTATTTTTTTCATTTGTTTGGATGGGTTTAATAGTATCTTGATTCCTCATAAAATCCCTAGCTTCCATTTGCTCCCATCTAATTCTGAAGAAATGATTCTCTTCAATGAGCTTTTGAGATTCTTTTTCCATTTGGCAAATTTGGCTTTTTAAGGCATTTTTCTCCTCATTGGTTTTTTGAGCCTCTTTTGCCATTTGAGTCAGTCTATTTCTTAAAATGTTATTTTCTTCAGTCAGGTTGTTGACTCTCTTTTCATGATTTTCTTGCATCATTCTCATTTCTCTTCCCAATTTTTCCTCTACTTCTCTTATTTGGTTTTCAAAATCCTTCTTAAGCTCCTCTATTGCCTATAACTAGTTCATATTTTCTTGGAAGCTTTTGGGGCAGGAGTTTTGACTTCACTGTCTTCCTCCCATTCCATGCTTTAATCCTTTTTGTCCCCAAAATAGGAATCTAAAGTTGGATTGCTGTGCTTGCTTTGCTTCTTTTGCTTGCTCATGTTGCTGCTCAATTATTTGACTTGTGAGCTTTTTACCACTGTAGAACTCTGCTTCCAGAGAGGAGAGCTTTGTCCCAAATCACTGGGGTTTTTGCAGCTGCAGGATCTATTTGTTGCCTGCCCTCTCAGAAGCCTCCATGGGCTCTGGCACCTGGTCACACACCCCAACACCTCCACCCTAAACATTGATCCAGATTCAGGCAGGTTAAAGCAAGAGCGATTACCCTCTGAATGGTTGCTTGGTCCCCCTACAATTTGCAGGGCAGGAGCTCTAAAGCAGTCATGCCATGGTGGCTGCCACGCCTCAGCTGCTTCTCCCTCTGGGGCAGACACTGGACCAGACTCTCGGACTCCCTGTTTCCAAAGTCCACTCTGACCTCTCACTTTTTCTTTGGCATTTATGGGTTAATAATTCTGGAAACCACCACAGCTGCTGGTGATCTACCCTCCTGAAGTCTCTCTAGCCATGTAGCTGTTCGTGGCTGTTCTGAGGCTAAAACCATGGGCTCATGTGAGTTGGGTTCTGCTCCCAGCATGCTGCAATGGACCCTTCCTGTTTGCCTGCCGGCTGCCTTCACCAGGAGATTTGTTTCTCTCTGTCACTTTTTGGGTTCTGTAGCCCTAAAGTTTGTTTAGAGTAATTTTTATAGGTATTTGAGGTGGTTATGGGGGTAGTGCATGGAGTTTTCCTCCTTCCTGCACTGCCATCTTGGCTCTGCCCCCCCAGCGACACTTATTGCAAAAAAAAAAAAAAATCCCCAGTTTTCTGCTTTCCTTATAATTTTGTTTGTATTGGTTTTGTTTGTAAAAAAAAAAAACTTTTTAATTGTATATAATCAAAATGATCTGTTTTACATTTTGTAATACTCTCTATCTCTTGTTTGGTCATAAATACTTCCCTTATCCATAGATCTGACAAATAAACTATTCCATGCTCTCCTAATTTGCTTATGTTATCACCTTTTATGTGTAAATCATGTACCCATTTTGACCTTTTCTTGGTGTATGAACAAAATAACTTTTAAAGCAAAGCTCTTGTAACAGATATGCACTCCAATGCTAAACAAATTCTTGTAATGATCATCTCCAAAAATATATGCATCCTTCGGCATCTTGAATCCATCTTCCGTGAAGAGGTGGGTAGCATGCTTCATCATCAGTCTGTGCTTGGTCATTGCATTGATCAGAGCTCTGAAGTTTCAGAGTAACTTCTCATTATATTACAGGGTAAAAACTGTTCTGTGCAATGGAAGTGACCCATAATAAGAGCCTTGTGGATGTAATTAGAGGATTACTCTACCAAATAATATTTGTGCTAAATGGGACGTAGAAAGGGAATTGAAAGAATAATTTCGTAGGATTTGGATGATGAATATTTCCTCCCCTCACTTTTGTCTTTTGAAATCTCCTAACTGCCTTTGAGGTTTGGCTGAAGCACTACATTCTCTATGAGACCTTTCCTGTTTCCCTCATCCTCCTCATCCCGTCCTGTTAGTGTCCTCCCTTCCCCAAAATCACTTTATGTCTTCTTTGTATATATCTCTAGAGGGTGTCCCAAATAATCTCAGGGCACTGTGACTTTTGGGGACACTGTTATAGATACACACTGTCTCCCCTTATAGATCATATGTATACTTATTGAGGGTAGGAACTGTTTTCAGTTTTGTTTTTGTATCTCTGGAATTTAGTACAGTGCTCAGCATCCATATAGTAAGCATTTAATAAATGGTTGATAATTGATTAACTAATCCTAAGTCACTTCCTTCTCTGGGCCTCAGTTTCCTCAACTGTGAAAAGAAGTTATGCTATATAAGTTCTTGGGCAATTCCATTCAGCTCTGAAATGATGTGATTTTATGTAAGAAGAAAAGGGTTTGAATTGTAATAGGTGATGGACGTGGAGGAAGGGAAGGGATTCAAAGCATTGGTTAGATAAGAAAAAAAGAAAGAGAGAGAAAAAGGAAGGAAAGAAGGAAGGAAGGAAGGAAGGAAGGAAGGAAGGAAAGAAGGAAGGAAGGAAGGAAGGAAGGAAGGAAGGAAGGAAGGAAGGAAGGAAGGAAGGAAGGAAGGAAGGAAGGAAGGAAGGAAGGGAAGAAAGAAAGAAAGGGGAAAAAAGAAATTGCTTGTTGGTAAGGGATGTTGAATATGAGAATTATGTTCCAGAGGAAAGATGAGACATTTCCTTCCATGGGTATATATCCCTCCATTTACAACAATTTAGGTAAGTCCTCAGTTCCTAGAGGATGGATTGGCTTTGACATTTACTATCTGTGTGAATTTCCTGACACTTCACCTGTCTGTGACTCATTTTTTTCCTTGATAAGATAAACAGATTGTACTAGATGTACTTTGAACTCACTTTCCTGCTCTTTTTGATATTTTATACTTTTTCTTTTTTTTGGGGGGGGTTAACAAGCTTACTTTAATCAATCAAACATATATCATTTACCTAGTTCAGGGGGGAAAGGTCAGCACCCCGAACTTCAGAATATACAGAGGTTACAAGCATAAATTACAAGAACATTTCAGCAGACAGGGTTCCAAATTGTCCAACCATTACATACATCCATACCAAATCACAGTCACCAGAGAGGGAAGCATCAACATCTGGGTTTTCAAAGCCAGGGGGCTCTCAACAATGGCTGCCCAGAGTCTCATCTGGTCAAATCACACAACACTTCTCAAAGTGAGCCCCCTATTTTATAATTTTTCTATGACTTCACCCCCAGAATTACATGAAATAATGTTTGAAAAGCAATTTGTAAATTGTAAAATACACATATCCTTTCCTCTTTTTCCTTTCCCTTCCCTTCTGTCATCTTCCCATCCTTTCTCCTCCCTTTCCCCCCCTTTTCCATCCTTTCCTCTCCCTTCCCTATCCTCCCTCTCCTCTCTTCTTTCTTCTCTCTCAACCCCTCTATTTCCTTTCTCTCCCTCCCTGCTTCCGTCTTTTCCTCTCTTCTCTTATTAAACTATATCAGAAGTTCTCAAAGGGTGGTCCCAGGACTCCTGGGGGACAGACACCTTTCAGGGGGTCTGAGAGGTCAAAGCTATTTTCATAGTAGTACTAAGATTTTATTTCCCTTTTTTCACTTTCATTCTCTCGCAAGTGTACAGTGGAGTTTTCCAGACTGTATATTCCATATTGCAACTAATCTTTAAGACACTAATCTAGTTTTGATGTAGCATCAATTATTATTAAAACATCATTATCTGGAAAGGCTATTAAAATACTCTTCCCTTTTTCCAATTATATATTTGTATGATTCCCAATTTTCTTCATATACTTCAAGACAATATATCACAAGAGACTGAATACAGAAGAAATGAGAATACAACTGTCTTCTATTAGGCAATACATTAAAGAGATTTGCAAAAATGTTACCCTTCTCACTAAATTATTTTTGTTTTGGAAAATAAGTTATTTTTAATAAAATTATTTTATTTATGCTAAGATAATGGGTTTACTATTTTAAAATGAATTAATGAATAAATATTTTAAATTTTATCAGTTTTAATTTTTAACCAAGTAAATATTCATAAATATAACCCACATAAACAAAAGCTCTTTGGGATCCTCAATAATTTTTAAGAGTATAAAGGGATCCTTTAAGAACCACAGATCTGTCTGTGTGTCACTTCTCCTTAATGTCCAGCAGATGGTGCTGTCTAACAGATCTGGGAAAACCTCAGTTCTCTTTTTAAACAGCTTCAGCCTCTTGGTCTCCCACCTGGAGTCAGAAAGTGGGAATAGGGAAGCAGGCCCTCTGGGGTTCTAAGAGAGAAGCCACTGGCCTCATTCCTCCTCCCACTGGATCAGACAATGAAACCAAAGGGAGAGGTGACAACCGGTCCAGCCAGTCAATCAAGTTCAGGTTCGGTGTTCTGGAAAATGCTGGCCTGAGAGTCAGGAGACCTTGACTCTAATCCTGGTTCTGTCACCAACTAGTTGTGTGACCTTGAGCAAGCTAATCGCCTTCTCTGGGCCTCACACTCCTCATACATGAGATAAGGAGGCTGAGGGACTGAATAATCCCTAGGGTCTCTATGGAGCCCTGATATTCTAGTGGTCTATGAATTCTGAGACAGCTCTGTCTGCAGTTGGATTCCTGCTGTGGGTAAATAGTTCCTCAAGTGTCTGAGCTGACAGTCTCCCTTCTGGGTAATGACCTTCCTTCCAGATGTGTGCAACCAGCAGAAATCCTGAGTCTCTCTGTCCTGGATGGGTTGGGTTAGTAAGAATATCACATACTTGGGGAACCATAAAGTACTTTCACATCTGTTTTTTCATTTGTTCTTATTACAAGTCCATGAGGTTGGCAGGACAGGAGTTTTTATCCTCATTTTATAGAGACCCAGGGAGGTGGAGCAATGGACTCAGGATTTCTCATCAGCCTCATAGCAGGGCCAAAGTTCATAGCCACATGCCTTTATCTCTGCTCCAGTGTTCTTGCTACTGATCCAGGTTTCTTCCCTCCCTGGGTTATTCAGAGTTACCAGGGAGGAAAAGTGAGGGGCTGACTTTCTTGGAAAAAGGCAGTTGAAAAATACCAAGAAGCAATGATAATTATTGTGAGAAGGGGGAACAAAGGCACTGAAGGAAGTCAGAGAGCTGTGAATTCTAGCTTCAAGAGTCAGATGCCCATAGAAAGAGGATGCCAACGGAAGACATAAAGCATTAAGGCAAGGGAGAAGGCAGGAGAGAGTGAGAATGCTCCAGGGAAGAAAGGCCTTCGGATTGGCATATATGCATCCTTGGGTCTCACTCTAGAAATACAAGCCAAGCTTTCTGAGGAAGTTAAGCTCCCCCTTTTTTCCCTCTCTTCTCTGTCTCTGTTATTGTTTCTCTCCCTTGTATCCTTAAGAAATGCAAACTTTCTGATTGTCTGGTCATTCTTCTTTGAGTTCAAGAGAGTTCAAATACGTTTTAGAGTCAACTGAGTTAATGGAGTATTTGGGGAAAAACCGCCAGGAGGCCTCCACCGTAGAAATATATGTTTCTCTGACCACTAACCTCTTTGTACGTAAAGAGGGCAGAATCATAGCAATGTAACTAACCTGGAGGCTTTTCTAGGAGCTTGGAACCAGAATAGGACCTTAGTGCATGGAAAGGTAGAACAGAGAACTGAGGGTACTAGAACTGGAAGAGGCCTTAGAGAACAAAAAACGTGGTTAATCCTAACTTTTACAGCTGAAGAATCTTTTGGTTTAAGGAAGGCAAAATGCCTCAGTAGAAAGTGTTGGATCTGGGATCAGATCTGACTTTAAATTCTGCCTTAGATACTCACTTCTGTGACCTTTAAGTTCCCTGAGCCCTGTTTTTGTTATCTGTAAGTTGAGGTAGTTGGACTAGATGACCTCTGAGGCTCCTTCTAGTTCTTGATCTCTGAGCCTGCCTATGAAATGACCATTCCAAAGTCATGTAATGAATTGGTGGGCAAACTACTCATTTGTTGTTCGGTCATTTTTCAGTCGTGTCTGACTCTCTGTGATTCCATTTGGGGTTTTCTTGGCAAAGACGCTGGAGTGGATTTTGCTATTTCCTTTTCCAGCTCACTTTACAGATGAGGAAACTGAGACAAACAAGGTTAAGTGACTTGCCCAGGGTCACATAGCTAGCAAGTGTCCAAGGTCAGATATTATCTCATGAAGAAGAGTCTTCCTGACTCCATCCACTGTGCTACCTGGATGTCCTTTATCTCCTGATACTCAGTCTAGATCAGACCCCATCTCCACTTTAGAGTTAGTATAGTCCTTTGTGATTTCAGATTGCGCACCATCGATCAGGAGTTACTAGCCCATGATTACTTCCCAACCTTCCAAGGGGAAGGAAAGAAATAAATGAGAGACCCATGGGCTGTGAAGGAAACACAAGCTGCAGTGGTAGCTGGGCTTGAATAAATGCCCATTTGCAGAATTCCTGGGCTGATGTAATGACTAGAGCCTGGAATTATCGTTTGAGGGGGAGGGCACAGTGTCAACACTAGGTCTTGCTTTTGGACTGTCATTGGCCCTGCTCATCATATATTTATTATCATCAATATTTATTAAGTGCCCATAAGTACTCAATAGAACTCAATGTTCTAGAATAAAAGACACATGGTGTCTGCCTTCCACAATTCACAACCACTCAGACAAGATGAACAGAATACATAATATTTCTTCCTTTCCTTTTCTGGGGGTGTGTGGTGGAGGTGGTAAGGGTATAGACCTATATGGAAATAAGGAAAGGGAAGGAATAAGTGCTTCTATAGCACTCACTGTGCTAGGCTCAGTGCTGCGCATTTTCTTTTTTATAAATATTATCTTATTTGATCTTCATAGAAACCTTGGAAGATAGGTGCTATTATTATCCCCATTTTACAGCTGAAAAAACGGGTGAACAGAGGTTGAATGATTTGCCCAGGGTCACAGAGATTATAAGTATGTGGGGCTGGATTTTAACCCAGGTCTTCTTGACTCCAGGTTCAGTTTTCTATCCACTACACCACTACCGTGTTTCCCCGATAATAAGACACTGTCTTATTATTTTTTTTGGAAAGAAAAACACCAGAGGGCTTATTTTCAGGGGAGGGCTTATGTTGTCCTGCCTCAGCTCTCCTCCACGGCACTGCTCTCAATGGCGCCAGCAAGCAAATCACTGGGGAAGAACAGGACGACGCGCTTTCTGCTGCAGCTCTGGTTGGATGCAGCTCAGAGCGCGGAGTGCGTTTCACGGATGGCTCGCGTCAAGATGGGAAGCGAGGGGACCCGTATGGTAGCGTGTAGCACAGGGGATCACCTTTACTACAGTAGCAATCTCAATAGGGCTTATTTTCGGGGGAGGGCTTATTTTAGAGGAATCTTACACAGTAAGGGGAGGGCTTATTTTCGGGATAGGTCTTATTATCGGGGAAACACGGGTAATTGCCTTAATATGTGTGGTGTGGTAAAAGGAATGGATGAACAATGAATGAATGAATGAATGAATGGACAAAGAAATGAAAAAGTATTTATTACAGAGTTACTTTCTGTCAAGCACTGTGTTGAATACTGAAGATACGAATATAAGCAAGCAAGACAGTCCCTGCCCTCGAGGAGCTTACGTTCTAATAGAGGAAGATGACACTCTTTGGAGGAACAAGAGTTGGAAATGGGGACAGGATGTGGCAAGTAGTAGCAAGGCTTGGAGATAATAATAACTAGCATTTATAAAGAGCTTACTATGTGCCAGGCTCTGTGCTAAGCTCTTTATAAATACTATCTTATTTGTTCCTCACAACGACCCTGTGAGGTTGATACTATTATATCCCTATTTTACAGAGAGGAAACTGAGGTAGACAGCAGCTAAATGACTTGGTCATTTAAAGGGTCACACAACAGTGTGATTTGAACTCGAGTCTGGAGTTCAAACAGTTGAACAGTCTGGATTTGAACTCGGGTCTTCCTGACTCCAGTGCTCTGTGCACTGTAGCACCACTTAGCTGCCATGGCCAAGGAATGAAAATAGAAATAAAAGTTGGAAGGAGCATCTGCTCAACTTGATCAAAGAATACTAGATTTGAAGTCAAAGGATCTGAGTTCAAATCCCACTTTTGTCATTTACTGTTTTTGTGACCCTGGGCAAGTCACTGAACATCTCCGGGTTTCAGTTTCCTTATCTAAAATGAGGAAAAATTAAAAATAAAATTTTTTTTAATGAGAGAGTTAGACTATGCCCTTTGAACTCCATTCCAGCTCTAAATATTTGATTCTATGAACTTTCATTGAGCCAGGAAAATGAGAGCTGAGTACCATTCCTTAGGTCTGATTGGGTGAAAGATCCCCTTCTCCTCAGCAGAGCTCTCAGGGGAAAATTTCACCTTCACCCCTCTGATTTAGAAAGCAACTATTCCCTACTTAAATTAAAAAAAAAAAAAGATGCCCTATTGTTCCACGGTCTTGGGCCACAACAGATTATCTTCACTGCTGTCATTGTTCAGTCGTGTCTGACTCTTTCATGACCCCATTTGGGGTTTTCTTGGCAAAGATACAGGAGTGGTTTGCTATTCCTTCTCGAGCTCATTTTACAGATGAGGAAACTGAGGCCAACAGGGTTAAGTGACTCACCCAGAGTCACACAACTACAAAGTATCTGAGTCTGGATTTGAACTCAGGAAGTCTTCCTGACTCCAGGTCCAGCACTGTATCCACTGTGTCACCCAGTTACTTCAAGCTGCATATCACTGTCCTGCCCCAGATAACGGCCTAAACACTGAAGCAATGATGGCCTGATGTGCTGGAGAGGAAACAGGAGGCTCTGAGAAGTTGACACAGCCCTACCTTCCTCAGGCTTTTGTCCCAAATTAAATCTCTCTTTAGTTCCCTCAGCTAAATGTGGGTTTTTAAGGTGTATAACGCTCTAAAGTTTGTAAAGTGATTGACCTAAATGATGTCCTTTGATCTCCATGACACACCCTAGGAGACAGTAAGACAGGCACTATTTTACAGATGAGGAAGCTGAGACCCAGAAAAATTAAGCAATTTGCCCACTGTCACATACCTAGCAAATATCAGAGGTCAGATTTGAATTCAGGTCCTCCTGACTCCAGGGCCAGTAGTCTATTCACTGTGCCACCTAGCCACTCCTTAACATGTTATTTTAAAAACTGTCCTGCTTGTCTGTATTACCTGATGACCTTCCTTCTCTTAAGTGCATTAAAAAAAATGCTTTAATGACCCTCTTTTCTTTTTTCATTTTGATAACCCCATTCCTAACCCTCCCTTATCCAGCTCTTCTCCTTCCATTTGAAAGAAAGAATACCCTAATACCCTTATATATCCACATTGGTCACTTTGGAAAATATTACATCTCATTCTGCACCTTGAGGCCATCACCTCACCATCATGGGGTCTGAACCCAGCTCTTCCTCACTCCCAACTTCAGTGACTCTGAGTGCTTTCAACTGATGGCCCTTGGCTCCTTTCAGAATGGCCCAGGTCCACTTCATCCCTTCACTTCCCCTGAATTTCTGCAGATGGACATCCTTTCCCAGAGAACTGGACCTGCATTCCCATCTTCCTTTCACCCTACCACCCCCCCTCCTTTTCCTGAGTATATGGCTGGAGATATTTGGGAAAAGGTCAGTCCCCAGATGCCTAAGGAAGGAAGTGCTGAGGCTGCACATTCTCTTCAGCAATAATATTTGTCATAGGAAAAGATGATGGGAACAATTTGGAGAGACACGAGATTAGGCTTGACTGATGCTCTTGTAGTAGAAATAACATTCCTTCTCATTGCTGACCTCCTGCCTCTCTTCCCAGCCTCCTTCTGCACCCACCTCTGGGCTCGAGCAGGGTGAGGATGAGCCTAAGCAGGGTTTGTTCACCCTAACCCTTTGTCCTTCTTCCTGCTCGGTAAATTGTGGTTTTAGCACATCCTCTTTCTGCTGCTGCTTCTCAGCTTTGGGGATTATTGTGTTCCTCATAGAACAACATTTTTCTACCAAACTATCCATCCATCTCAGAGGCCCTAAAATAGGAAGAGCTCAGGGCTTTAAGTCAGGAATTCTAGGTTCTAATCTAGCTCTGGCACTTTCTTACCAAGTATGTGATCATGGAAAAGTCTCTTAGGGAGGATTTATATGAACTGATACAAGGCAATTCATGCAGAATCGGGAACAGAATTTACACAATAGTTACAACAATATAAAGGAAAACAGCTATCTTCAAAGACATCAGAACTCTGATTAATGTAGTGACTAATTGTAACTTTAGCAAACTACAGTAAAACATGCTTCCCTCCTTTACCTAGAGAAGTGGTAGACTATAAGTGCGAAATAAGGCAGACGTTGTCAGACATAGCCCATATGTCATTTATTTCACTTTGATGCATATCTATTTCAAGGGAGGATTTGACTGGGGAGGAAAGTCATTTTGAAGGGGAGGAAAGGGCAGAGAATAAACATTTACATGTCACCTATTATATACCAGGCCCTTTTACAAATATCTTCACAACAACCGATAGGCAGGTGTTATTATTAATCCCCATTTTACAGTTGTGGTAGCTGAGATGAACAGAGATTAAGAGACTTGTTTAGTCACAAAGCTAATAAAATATCTGAGACTGGATTTGAACTCATTTGTTGAGTCCAGGCTCAGTGCTCTAGCCACTATACCACCAGATACCTTTGAAATGAGATTTAAAAAGAGGATCAAAAAAAATTTTGTTTAAAGAAAAATCTGTTGCCATCTCTGAGCCTCAGTTTCTTGCATTGTAACTGGGATTATGTATACTATCTACTTCTTAGAGATGGCGTGAGGAAAGTTCTATGTATACCTTAAAGTTCTATAGAAATATGAATAATAATCATATTATCTAGATTGGGGAATGGGCAAAAGAAGGTAAAAGAACTTTGTCTTTCCACCCCTGAGAATCAGCCCAAATAACCCATTATAATTCTGAGAAATTTTAGTTGTCTGGCCAAACCACAGGCTATGCTAGATACCAAGAAAGAAGTCAGTTCTAGTATCTTCTTAGGAAGACCCTAATTTGTCCCCCCCAAAAAACCTCAGATAAACCCAAATTCTAAGTCATCTGGTTCTCCACTTCCAGTACCTTCAAATCTCCTTCAAGACCTCTTCACCACAGGCCTGAATTAAATAATACTCCCTTTACAAAGTCAAGAGGAGCCAAGAAATCTGCCTGAAAGTTTTCTCTATTCATTGAACTCTTCAGTTTTTTTAATCTTGTTTTTATTGATAGGGGATAGAAACTAAACCTGTCATTTCACTGCTATAGACAACTCTCAGGTTATGGAAAATTTCTTTACCAATATGCATGTTGACCCCTTTTAGGTAATATAGTCTTAGAGAGTGTCCAGAATACCAACAAGTTAAATGACTCTCCTAGGGCCGTGTTGTTGTTCAGTTACTTTTAGTCACATCTGACTCTTTGAGACCCCATTTGGAGTTTTCTTGACAAAGATGCTAACTGGAATAGTCTGTCATTTCCTTCTCCACTTCATTTTATAGATGAGGAAACTGAGGCAAACAGGGTTATGTGACTTGCCCAGGGTCACACAGCTAATAAGTGTCTGAGGCCAGATTTGAACTCAGAAAGATGAGTCTTCCTGACTCTAGGCCAGGCACTCTGGCCACTGTGCCACCTAGTTGCCTGTGCCTAGAGTCACCCAGCCAATATTTAACAGAGGCAGGATTTAAACCCAAGGAAGACCTGGTTTTGAAACCCACTACCTATCTACTGTGTCATGCTGCCTTTTCCTTGATACTGACATTTACTGATACCTTTTTGTTTTCATATCACCTTTATTTCCTAATATACTCTTCCCCTGCCCTATCCAGAGAGTTTCTTCCCTGTAACAAACGCTAATAAAGAAAAAGAGTTCACTGCATTCTTTAAAAAAAAAAACAACAGTTTATTTTAAGTTTATTTACCATCAACACAACAGTTAAGTAAGCAAACGAAACAGAATACATAAAACTATTAAGTCCAAATTAATTATATTTCATTAAAAATGCAGATATACATTTTAACAAAATAAAGACATTTTATTTGTTTCTGACTCCCATTTTCTTTTCTTTTTGCACTTATCACATTTTGTTACTGTTATTTTTTCATAAAGTTGGAATTTCCATTGTCTGTTCTTCTATTGAGAGGAACCCAAATGCATGATGCAGCTTTCTAAGCCTCAGATTCCACTGCCTCTCCACTCCACTTTGCTGTTTGCGGGGCCCTTCCAGACCATTTGACCTTTTCTTGGTTTACTTCCAGAAACTGTGGGATCTTGCTTTAAGGACCTCTTTAACAGAGGAACTGAAAGTCCTGACTCCTATAAGTGCCTATGTTATAAACAGGGAATGGCCCTATGCTGACCTCCCAGATATCAGGCTCACCAGGCTCCCACAAAGCAGTACCATCTTCCCTGCCAGAGGCAAACATTTATACTGACTCAAGTACTTCCTGCTTTGGGATCAGTGGGAGAAATGGACTACCTTACAGATGTTTCCTGAAAGAGCTAGGGACCAGTCTATACTGGACCAAAAAATAGCTTTGTAAATGTCATCCTCTCTTACTGGTCTTTATTGCAGGCAATATATGAATATTTCCTCTACAAACCAAAACAATATTCTTCTTCTTCCCCTGGTCAGATTGGACCCAAATACCATTTTTAGGTGGTGATACCTAAAGAAGGGTAAAGACTGTATTGATTCTGAACCAATTCCAAAGTCCACTTGTTTTGCTTGAAAAAATGACTTTACCAGTTGCTTTCAGCAAAACACTTCAAGTCTGGTCAGCTGGAGACAGAACTGTCCATAGAGTCCACTTTCTGGCCACAGGACAGTGACTCAAAGGCTACCAGTAGGTGAGAGGAAGGTGTTTTCTTTAAAACTGGGTGCTAAAAATGACCTGAGGCATAGAGATGTACGTAGCTATGTATTATGATTATTATCTAGATTGGGGAATGGGCAAAAGAAAAGAATTTTATCTTTCCATCCCTGAGAAACAGCCCAGATAATCCATTCTAATTCTGAGAAATTCTAGTAGTCTGGTCAAACCACAGGCTATGCAAGATACCAAGAAAGGAAGTCAGTTTTAGTATCTTCTTGGGAAGACCTCTTCGATTTGAATTATTGGGGAGAAAAAATGATATAAATGAAGATGGGTGGGGCTGGTAATTGATGAAGGTGGAAAAGAAGCACAATAGTCATTTGAAAAAACGAGGAAGATGGGAGGCTTTCCTCTTCTTGATGTGTAGAAATGAGAAGATTAGAGAATGCTCAAGACTCATACTTGCCTGTCTTGAGAAACTGGTAGACCCAGTGACTGTGTTACAGAACTGAAGGCATCATAAAGCATAACAGGAAGTTAGGGGAAGACAGAGACAGAGAGAGTCAGTGAAAGAGACAGAGAGACAAGATGTATTAGTGACAGCCCCAAGAGATATGCAAATAGAAAGGTGAGACAACATTCCTATTGAGGAGTCCTGAGGAATTGCCTCATAGAGAAAAGAAACAGGGTAGTGTCAGGAGTAGTTACCCTGGAATCAGATGACCAGTGTTAAAATCCCACTTCTGCCACCAACTTTCTGTGAGACCAATGGCAATTCACTCCACTTCCCTGACCCTTTGTTCTCTTATCTGTAAAATGAGGGGGCTGGGAGGAAGAAATAAAGCTGAGAGAGATACTATTGAACAATATCCCTAATGAATATTGATACAAAAAATATTGAATAAAATGTTAACAAAGAGACTATTGCAACATATTGTAAAGATTATATACTATAATTAGGTTAGATTTATATCAGTAATACATTAAGGTATTAATAGGCAGCTAGGTGGTACAGTGGACAGTGCCTGGCCTGGAGTCAGGAAGACCAGAGTTCAAATGTGGCCTCAGATACTTACTACCTGTATGACTTTGGGTAAATCACTTAATCCTGTTTGCCTCAGTTTCCTCATCTGTAAAATAAGCTGGAGAAGGAAATGGCAAATTACTTCAATATATTTGCCAAGAAAACCCCAAATAAAGAGTCATAAAAGGGTCATAAAGAGTTTAACTGAATTATTTAACAAACATGAAGGAAAATTTTTAGCAGATTAGATCATATTAATGACAAAACAAAATAAAATCACATAATTATATCAATAGAGCTAGCACTATCTGTAATGGAGAAACACTAGAGGGCTTTCTAACAAGATTAAGGATGAAGCAAAGAAGTCCATTAGCCCCAATACTATTTAATATAGTTCTATAAATGCTAGCTATCACATTTAGACAAGAAAAAGTAATTCCATGAATAAGTATAGGCAAAGGGGAAACAAAACCATTGCTTTTTGCAGATGACATGATGATCTACTTAGAGAACTCTGTCAAATAAAATTAATAAAAAAAACAACTTCAGCAAAGTAACAAGATAAAAAAGAAACCCCACAAATCACTAACCTTCCTGTATATTATCAACAAGGCCCGAGAGGAAGAGATAGAAAGAGAAATTCCATTTAAATAACTGAAGAATATATAAAATGTTTGAGAATCCACCTATTAAGAGACATATAGGAATTATATGACTACATCTGCAAATGTTCTTTCCAGGGGGGAAAAAAAGAAAACAGAGCTAAATTACTGGAGAAATATTAATTGTTCAGAGTTAGGCTATACCAATACAATAAAATGACAATACTACCTAAATTAACTTATGGTGTGATATCAATCAAACTGATGAGGTATGGGCTCTGGGAGCCCCCTCCAGCTCTCCTTGAGTTCTTGAGGTACAGGCTCTGGGAACCTCCCTTGGACTCGATTAAATCATCCCATTTGATTCACAAGTCTGTTACTAGACTTCCCACCCTTGAACTGCCCTAGCCCACCATTGTTTGTGGTCTTCAAGTGGCTTCCCACCCTTAATCACTCATTGACCTCATTAACTCCTCCTGAAGACCCTCCCCAAACTCCTCTAGACCACCCCTAGATTCCTCCCACAACTTTTTTGTGTATAAGATCCCATCTTGTCTCCATGTGTGTGAGAACTCCATAGAATTTTCCAATACAAGCCTTACAGATACTGAGACTCCTTAAGAGTCTACCCATTATGGCGTACTTTTAATAAACTTTGCTTTTCTTAGGCTGAGAGAAGGCTTTAGTCAAATTCATTTGGCAGGACCCATCGGTATTTTGGGGTCTTGAGCACCCCTAACCCCATACCTCATCATTTTATGATGACCCTCTTCAGGAGGAAGACTCATGTTCCCAAGTTCAAATCTGGCTTCATAGTTGTATGACCCTGGGCAAGTCACTTAACCCAGTTTCCTCATCATGTAAAATGAGCTGGAGAAGGAAATGGCAAACCAGTTCAGTATCTCTGCCAAGAAAACCCCAAATGGGGTCATGAAGAGTCAGACATGACTGACTGAAAACAACTAAACAACGACAAATCCCTGATGCTTAGCACAGTGCCTGGTAGGAATGTCTAAATAAACATCTATTGCATGACTGACAACTATTTATATATTTTTAAAAACAAACTGCACGTAACAAGGTTAGTAGTTTCATAATCAATTTTCTTTTTCCAATCTTTGCATATAGAAATGTCCTCTTTTTTTGCATTTGTAAAATTTCATAAAAAAAAAAAATTAATGGGAGATTGGACCAAAAGGCTCCTGAGGTCCCGTCCAGCTCTTGACCTAGACCACATGACTTGGGTCCTCTGGGCAGCTAGGTGATACTATGGACAGAGCACTAGCCCTGGAGCCCAGAGGGCCTGAGCACTTGGGTACTTGGGTATTCAGGTACAAATCTTCCACTAGAAGAGTCTTTATGTTTGGAACTATGATTTGATTTGATTTACATACATATTTGGGACCAATTGTCACTCCTTCTTCCTCTTAAAAGTAAATTTCTAAAAAAAATTTTTTTTCTTCTGTATTATAGTGAACTGTATGATGGCATGTGGGGAGTCAAGTCTGAGTGCACTCCAAAGTGCTTGTATACAGTATTCAAAGTTTCCTGGATTGTGGCTATGAGCCAAGAGAGTGAGAAATCTCCCTCCAAATCCCCCAACCCATCCTTCATGTTGTGAGAGGCTCTGACACAAGAGTGATATAAAATCAACCCAGGAGAATTGAACTGGGCATGTTTAGCCAGGAGAAGATAAGAGTCAGAGGGTGACAGTATTGCCTGCTACAGGGATTTGAAAGGGCTGTCTTCTGGAAGGGGGACTAGCTTTGTTATTCTGCCAGAGGGCAGAACTTGGAGGAATGAATGTAAAATTTTGTTTGTTGTTGAGTAGCTCTCTCCGCGCCTTTCCTTATCCCATTTGGGGTTTTCTTGGCAAAGATACTGGAGTGGTTCACCATTTCCTTCTCCAGCTCATTTTACAGATGAGGAAATTGAGGCAAACACAGTTAAGTGACTTGTCCAGGTTCACACAGCTAGTAAATGTCTGAGACTGGATTTGAATTCATGAAGATGAGTCTTCCTGGTGGCAAACCCCAATCAATGCTCTATCCACTGTACCACTTAGCTGCCTGAATGTAGTTACAAAGAGGAAAGTTTAGGCTTTTTGTCAGTGGCGCAGTGGATAGAGCACCAGACCCTGTCATCAGGATAGTCCTCGGTTCAAATCCAGTTTCAGATACTTACTAGCTGTGTGATCCTGAACAAGTCATTGAACTTCTGTCTCTCTCTTATTTCCTGATATGTAAAATGGCAATAAGAATAATAAAAGTATCTATCTCCTACATATATTGTGAGGATAAAATGAGATAATATTTGTGAATCATTTTGCAAATCTTAAAGTATTATATAAATGTTAGTTATTATTACTATCAATAATTAGAGCTGTCCAAAAGGGGAATGGGCTGTCTCATATATGGTGGGTGCCCTTTCATTGGAGGTCTTCCATCAGAGCCCATATGACCACCTTTCTGGTACACTATAGTGGAGTATTTTGTTTGAGTATAGATTGGACTAAATAGCCACCAAAATGCCTTCCATTTGGTGTGTTGTTTGTTTTTTTTTTTTTGCTTTTTTTTTTTTTACCAAGTTCAAGAGTTTCACTGTTATAGGGAAATCATGATGAAGAAACCCCCTCTAGCAATGTAGATTAGTAACTCTGCATCTAACAGTTTTAGAGAGTTGTTTATTGTTTTGTTTTGGTTTTTGGAGGGACAATTGGGGTCAAGTGACTTGCCCACAGTCACATGGTTACTAAGTGCTAAGTGTCTGAGGCTGAATTTGAACTCAGGTCTTCCTGACTCCAGGGTTGGTGCTCTATTCACTGTACCACCTAGCTGCCCTGATTTGGTTTGTTTTTGAGGTAATTAGGGTTTAAGTGACTTGCCCAAGGTCACACTGCTACTAAGTATCTAAGCCCGGATTTGAACTTAGGCTGGTGCTCTATCCACTGCATCATCCAGCTGCCTCAGGTCCCTTTCCAATCTAAAATTCTGGGATTCTGTGCCTCTACTCCTCCTCACTAAGGTATACAGTTATCAGCGCTCACTTTGCTGCTCCAGTATGATTTTTCTTCTTTCAAGGCTGCCCAGAGTGCGTTAATGCTAACCCAGCTGAACATGTGGTGAGTGAGGGGAACCCACCCTGTGATAGCTCTGGGCCCCAGTCTTTCTTTCACAACATATTTTCCTGTGCTTACTCAGGACAACACTGACTGTTGGATTCAATGCCTTCTGGAAAATAACTCTAGCAACACACTCAGATGGTATAGGCAGCCCTGAAAACAGGTTTAAAAGAAGCTATCAGCCCTTCTGAGCCTTAAGTGACTTTACTGATACTATCTTGGGGGCTGTGAATAGCAGAAAGTATGTGCCTTTCTCACCCATCTGTCATTCTCAGATAGCACTGGTGTCATTGAATCATAGGACCCTAGAATCTTTGGGTTGGAGGAACTTGGGAGGTCATCCAGCCTAACCTCCCACTCCATAGCGATTCCCCTCCATGGCACCATCAACAGATCTTTGTTCTTGGGCCTCCAGTGACAGGAAGCTCACTATCTCTGAAAGAAGTACCTTCCATTGTTGTACTGTTCTAGTTTGACCAGGAACTCTTATTCAGAATAAGCTGAAATCTATCCCTTCCCCCACCCAGAGCTTCCTCCCATTGGTCCTAGTTCTGAATCTGTAGATACACAGAATTAGGCTGCTCCCTCTTCCAAAGGACAGCATTAAATTCATCAGAAGAAAGATGACATCTTTTTTTTTTAGCATTCTCTGTTCCAAGCTAAATATGCTCATTCTTTCAAATTCATCTTTTCTAATTTGTTCAATTTAATTGAACCAACACAAAGTCCGGATTCTGTTCGAGGCCCCATTTTGAGAGGATACAAAACCAAAATGAAACAATTCTTGCCCTCAAGGAACTTACTTTTATTTCACCAGCATGTTTTCACATCACTGCCATTCATTCAAACTAGGAGAATCCCATAAGGTAGAAACTCTGCAGTTGCTTCCTTTTTGTGCTTCCTTATAACTATGTGCCCTTTTCTCCTTCTATTTTAATTTTCCCTATTCTCTTAGGTCTTGTTCTGATGTCACCTTCTCCATGAAGTCTTCCTTGCTCTGAATACATAAACCCACAGTGACCTCTCCCTCTTCTGAACTATACAGACTACACAATGGGTTCTTACTTACCTATATACAGCCTTAGAATATCTCTTCTGTTGTCCAAAAATTAAGGTTTTTATTGTCATTTAACTTCCCAGACATATGTATGTCTTGCTCACCCAGTTATATTGTAAATTCCATGAAGGCAGTAACATGGTGTTGAGCTTGGCACTATCAACCAATAAAAATGTGTTGAATTAATGAATAAATGATTAAAAACATTTAACCTAGTTTTCTACCCCACCAAGTACCAAGGAATATCTCAGAGTGATTCCAGTCAATTTAATCTGGCCCATTTATTTGCCCACATCAGAAATCATTTTTACCTCTAAATAATCCTAATTTAGCAGCATGAGATCATCAACTGATACTCTCTTAGCTGATTTGAATACAGCAATGAGAAGGGGGATTAGGTGGGTCCCAGAGATCAGAGCCAACTAAAAGTCCACATTCCATTTTCCTATTTATCTGTTGCCCCAATCATGGTCTGTGAATAGACATTTATTAAGCACCTCCTACTGAGCCAGGCAGTGTACTAAGTGCTAGGGATATAAAGAGAGCCAAAAGACGGAATGCTTTCAAGGAGCTCATGAGGGGGGAGACAACTATGTACAAACAAGTTATATACGGGATGAATGGGACGTAATCTACAGAGGGAAGGCGCCAGAATTAAGAGAGGTCAGGAAAGGCTTCCTGTAGAAAGTAGAATTTTAGCTGGGACTTAAAAGAAAGCCAAGGAATTCTGGAGACAGAGATAAGGAGGGAGAGTTCCAGGGAAGGGAGACAGTCAGTAAAAATGCCTGAAATTATGTTTGTTAAAGAACAAGTAGGTCAATGTCCTTGGATGGGATGGCAGAGTAGGGTGTGTGCTTGTGTGTGTGTGTGTGTGTGTGTGTGATGTGTAGGTATAAGATAGAAGAAGAATGGAAAGGTTTTGAAGGATTTTGAATGTC
The DNA here is from genome assembly GCF_028583685.1 of Petaurus breviceps papuanus. NCBI lineage: Eukaryota > Metazoa > Chordata > Mammalia > Diprotodontia > Petauridae > Petaurus > Petaurus breviceps. Next base: position 11,062,695 of record NW_027187344.1, read on the forward strand.
AAGTAGAGATTTTTTTTTATATTTGATCCTGGAAGTGATAAGAGTAAGTGGAGTTTCTCCAATGTGTGTGTGTATGGGGGGGCAGGGTGACATAGTTAGATCTGATACATTTGTTGTTGATACCTCAATTTTCCCATTTACAAAATGGGTATGGAGGGACCATTTTATAATCCCCCCTACCTCCCCCCAAAAGTAAACAGCTTAACACCACTCTCTTGGGGAGCTAAGAACACAAGCTTGTCTGTTTGTATCTAGGGAAAGTTTTGCTGCATAAATTGTCTTTGTGACAATTTTTCAGAGCTCATGATGACTCAGGAGGAAAATATTGCTTGTCAGATTCTAAAAGAGTCCAACTTGACCAACAATCCATGCATGAAGATGTTGATCTGCAACTCATTCTCTGGACCGTGGCAATGAAACCCCTAAATATCGGGCTGCACTTGTTTACCATTTCAGAGGTTCTCTGGGCCCTCTTCCAACTGAGTTTATTTTTAACATACTGGCTTTATTAAATGAATTAAAAAGCAAACATTGAGGATTTTAAGAGGCCTCAGTGGCTGTGATGGAGCAAACCTTCCTGAGAATAACTAATCTCTGGACCCTAAAGGCCAGAACTGTTGCTATAAACAAAGGGCAAAATGTCACTCTCTCCCGAAGCAGAAACAAAACTCTGGCTAGGGTGGGGTGTCACCTGGCTGTTGGAGTAAAGGTGTGGGCATGGGGAACTGAGTTCAAATTCCAATTCTTGTGATGACTTCCTCCTATGAATTCAATTCAATTCAATAACCTTAAAGGTCATGGCTGTAACGCTGAGGATATAAAGACAAAAATGGGAAAACTACGTCTGCCCTCAGGGAGCTTACCTTCTGTGGGGGAGGGGGGTCTTTACAGTATATAAACATAAATAAATACAAAATGATTTGAGGGGAGAGCATCAATAACTTGGGAGACCAAGAAAGACTTTGGGCAAGACTTTGGACAAGTCTTGAAGGAAGCCAGGAATTCTTAGAGGCAGAGGTGAGGAAGAATTATATTCCAGGCATGGGGAATATTGTTTATGTAAAAATGTGGAGGTAGGAGATTGAATACAGAGATCAGGAAATAACAAGGGGTCTAGTTTAGCTGGTAGGTAGAGGATGTAAAGGGAAAAATGTCATATGAAATAAATCTAGAAAGGTATGATAGAACTTTCCTTGGTGATGGCCTTTAAAAGCTAAATGGAAAAGTTTGTATTTTATCCTAGAGGCAATAGGATGCCTGAAAAATTCTTAAGCAGGGAGTGACTTGGTCAGACCTGTGCATTGGAAAGATGATCTTGACATTGTGTGGAAGAGGGATTAGAGAGTATGAGTCCACTTTAATTCCACAGGCTTCTACTATTGTTTTGATAAAATGGTGAAGAAGTTGGTGAATATTTTTCTTATGGTGTGTCCAGTACCATGGTGAAGGCCTGAGGGGAGGGAGAGGCCTGATGGAGGTACAACAGAAACACATGACATAGTCCCTGCTAGCCAAGAGTTTATGATCTTTTTGAGGGGGCAACTCCCAAACATATGACAATTGGGGATGAACTCTTCCAACACCTGTAGTTTCTTGGGTATGGAAAATTCCTCCACCAATTATTGTTCAGTCATGTCTGACCCTTTGTGATGCTGTATGAGATTTTCTTGGCAAAGATACTAGAGTGGTTTGTCATTTTCTTCTCCAGTGGATTAAGGCAAACATAGGTTAAGTGACTTATCCAGGCAGGGTCATACACAATTTGTAAGTGTGTGAGGTCTGGTTTGATTTCAGGTTTTCCAGACTCCAGACCCAGCACTTAACCTACTGAGCCATTTAGCTGCCCCACCACCAATGCACACCACAAACTCTCCATATCCCAGCATAGGGTCTTTAAGAATTAAATGTGGTCAAAACATTGCCTGAGGCCAACTAAGTAATGAGCCTCTCTCATTTAACTAGGCTGGTCACAGAATTAAAGATCTAGAGCTGGACCATTCCCTCACTTTACAAAGGAGAAAACTGAGCTCAAGAGATTAAGTCACTTCCCTAGGATTATACATATAGCTAGGATCATACAGTTGGTAACCCTCTAGGATAATATTTGTACTCATGTCTTCCTGATTCCAAGTAGGATTCAGTAGCCACTCTACTATGTTATCTCTTAGAAAAGAGATGTAAAGTCTGTCACTGGGCCCACATTCAAAGTCTTTCCAGCTTTAGAGGACCTGCCAGAGCTTGTTGTCTATTGGCTCAACTATGATGAAGCCTCAGAGGAGAATGTTAGTGGGGAGAATATATTATTAAGGACTAAACTAAATATAAATGTTATAAGATAAAATATGTAGCAAAACAATAATTATGAAAGACACTTAGGATCCCAGATTTCAGAATTTTAGAAGGGTTAGAAAGGCCCTCAGAGATCAGCTAGTGAATGACAAGTATAAGGGCTAGAACCTGGGCCTTGTGATTCTCAGCCATTGCTCCCCTTGTATCAGGGAGAATGACAGGATGTTAGAATTTCTGTCATTTACACACTTTCAGGGGGCCTCTGGGAACAAAGGAAGGGCCAGTTTTTAATGTGCCATAGAGTTCTGGAAACTTCAAGGGAGGCTACAAGAAGGCATGAAAGTAAAAAGGTCTGTAGGTCTGTAAGTTGCTAGATATAGAAAGGGAAGATTCAAAACTTCTCCTTTCAAAATTGGTTAAAATCTTTTTGCTTTATGACCTTCATTTCCTCCTCCCTCCCTATTCAGTCATCCCTCTTATAAAGGATAAGAAAGAAAGAAAAAGAAGAGCAGTTCAGTATAATGAAACCAGCACATTAAAAAAGACTGACAATATAGGCAATGCTCCTCACTCAGAATCTCCTCATTTCTGTGAAGAAAAGAGAGAAGTGCATTTTTTTTTCATTTCTTCTTTAGGATCAAGTTTGGTCATTATTAGACCATATTTGGTTTTGGTTTGGGTTCTTTTCAGTTCCATTGTTGTGGCCATTGTGTATATTGTTTTCCTGGTTCTGCTCACTTCACTTTTCATCAGTACATATAATTCTTCTAATGCTTTTCTAAATTCTTTGTATTCATTATCTCTTATAGCACAGTAATATTCTATTATATTCTTGTAACTTATTTAATCCTTTCCCAATCCAGGGAGACTGGCTTTGTTTCCAACTCTTCCTTAATATCAAAAAGAAAAAAAAAAGGAAAACAGCTCTTTTTTAAAAAAAATAAGTTAATTTATTTAATTTTCAACATTCACTTCTGTAAGTTCTAAAGTTTCTCCCATTCCCTAAGACTGCATACAAACAGATATAGACTCTACATATACTTTACTATTAAACATTTTCACATCAGTGATGTTGTGTAGAAGAATTAGAACAAATGGGAGTAATCATGAGAAAGAAAAACATAAAACAAAACAAAAAAAGAAAATAGTCATTTCAATTTGCATTCAGACTCTGTATTTCTTTTTCTAGATGTGGATAGCATTTTCCATCATAAGTCTTTTGCAATTGTTTTAGGTCCTTGCATTGCTAAGAAGGGCTAAGTCTATCAAAGTCAGATATCATACACTGTGCTTGTTCCTATGTGTACAATATTCTCCTAGTTCTGCTCACTTCACTCAGTATCAGTTCATATAAGTCTTTCCAGGTTTTTCTGAAGTCTGCCTGTTTGTCATTTCTTATAACATAATAGTATTCCACTATAGTCATATACTACAACTTGTTCAGCCATTTCCCAATTTATGGGTATCCCCTCAATTTCCAGTTCTTGGCCACCATAAAAAGAGCTGCTATAAATATTTTTGTACATATGGGTCCTATTCCCATTTTTATGATCTTTTTGGGATACAGCCCTAGAAGTAGTATTGCTGGGTCAAAGGGTATGCACATTTTTTTTTTTTAGCACTTTGAGCATAGTTCTAAATTGCTCTCCAGAATGGTTGGATCAGTTCACAACTCCACCAACAATGAATTAGTGTTCCAATTTTCCCACATCTTCTCCAACACTTATCATTTTCCTGTTTTGTCATGTTAGCCTATCTGATAGGTATTAGGTGGTACCTCAGGGTTGTTTTGATTTGCATTGCTATAATCAATTGTGACTTAGAGCATTTTTTCTTAAGATGATAGATAGCTTTAATTTCTTCCTCTGAAAACTGCCTGTTCATATCCTTTGACCATCTATCAATTGGGGAATGACTTAAATTCTTGTGAATTTGATCTAGTTCTCTATATATTTCACAAATGAGGCTTTATCAGACACTAGTTGCAAAAATTCTTTCCCAGTTTTCTGCTTCCCTCCTAATCTAAACAGCTCCTTTATTTAGGTCTTTTCTTTTAATTCCTTCTTACAATATAAATTAATAAAAGCCCTTTCCTCTGCCAGCCAGGTTAGAAGTAGAAGTCATTAGTAAGATACATCATCCTAGAGTAGGGCTTTTCACCTTTTTTATGACACAGACTCCTTGGACAATCCGGTTAAACTGTTACCTATTATGGCTCATTGCTAAGGAAATGTTTGCTGTTGCTGTTCATCCTTTGTTCTAGAAGAGGACTATGGCATCAGGAAGGTGATGCTATGACTTTCAAGTGAATTGGATTTAAGTGAGAGAGGGCTGTGCAAAATCATCAGCCTCACTCCAGGGCCATCTGGGTCCAGTTGCAAGATATAAATCAGGAAGACTGGAGATGGCCCCAGATAAGTCTTTAAAGGAAATACTAAATTTTAGCTAGAGGTTGGTGAAAATAAAGATGAAAATTTTTCCCTATCCAAGTTTATGGACTCCCCAAAATCTATTTAGGTCCATGGATCCAAGATTCCTATTGTAGACATCCAATGGTGAGATACAATATCATTTTGCTTTATTTATTTATTTTATTTTTTGGAGGGGAAAGGCAGGACGATTGGGGTTAAGTGACTTGCCCAAGGTCACAGGGCTAGTTTTGTGTTAAGTGTCTGAGGCTGGATTTGAACTCAGGTCCTCCTGATTCCAGGGTTGGTGCTCTTTCACTGTGCCACCTAGCTGCCCCTACGATATCATTTTATAACTGGAAGGAGACCTAGAGTTCACTGCACCTCCCCTGCTTTATAGACAAGAAAACCAAGGCCCAGAAAGGTGATGTGATTTGTCCAAGCTTGTACAATTGGCCAATGGTGGAAGTAGGACTAGCAGCAAAGCCTCCTGACTCCCAGTCCTGTGCTCTTTTCTATTTTTTATGTATATATTTAACTAACTTATTTTTAGTTTTCAACATTCACTTCCATAATATTTTGAGTTTTGAATTTTCCTCCCCATCCTCTCTTCCCCCAACCCCCAAAACAGTGTGCAATCTGATATAGGCTCTACTTATATATTTATATTAAAAATATTTTCACATTAGTCACGATGTAAAGAAGAATTAGAACTAATGGAAAGAAGCACAAGAAAGAAGAAACAAAACAACAAAAGAAAAGGAAAGCAAATAGTATGCTTCCATCTGCATTCAGACTCCAAAGTTCTTTCTCTGGATGTGAATAGCAATGGAAACATTGTGAGTCTTTTGGAGTTGTCTTAGATCTTTACCTTGCTGAGAAGAGCTAAGTATCAAAGTCAATCATTGCACAATGTGGTTGCTACTGTGTACAATGTTCATTTCACTCAGCATCAGTTCATGTAAGTTTTTCCAGGTTTTTCTGGTCTGCCTGCTCATCATTTCTTATAGCATAATAGTATTCCATTACAGTCATATACCACAACTTGTTCAGCCATTCCCTGCACTCTTTTCAATACTTTAGAATAGTGAGTGTTCTCTAGATTGTAAACTTCTCTACTCACTGGTAAGCATCTTGGAGACAAGAACCATGCTTTATGCTTTTGTACCCCCAGCTAGCAAACTATCTAACATATAGCAGGTACTTACTCAATGTTTGCTGAATTGCATTACCTATACAAAGGACCAAGCCAGAGTTAAGTGATGATGATTGCTAATAAAAAATGAGGAGAAGGATGAAGAATTTAGAAAATGAATGCAGTTGGGGTGGCTAGGTGGCACAGTGAACAGAGCACTGGCCCTGGAGTCAGGAGGGCTTGAGTTCAAATTCAGCTTCAGACACTTAACACTTACTAGCCATGTGACCTTGGGCAATTCACTTAATCCCAATTGCCCCATAAAAAAAAAAAAGAAAATGAATACTGTTGGGTTATATCCAAATTCCAAATTTTTATTCTATTTATACTATTTACTATAATTTGCTAAGTTTTCCACAATGTCATGGTAAGAATACTGGATTTGCAGTCAGAGAAGCCAGGCTCAAATCTTGGCTATCCTACTTACTGTTTTGGACAAACCACTTAACCCTTCTGGGCCTCAGTTTCTTCCTCTGCAAAATGAGAGGGTTGGACTAGATGATGTCTATTGTCCCTTCCAGCTCTAATTCTGTGATGATAATGAGAGATGTCGGTTAGAACATTGATTAGACACACAAATTGGTCTGGGTTTCTAGGTGAAAGGTCCAGTTAGCCCGAGGAAGTTATATAAGCCAGAGTGACTGAATGTCCTTCACAGTGACTTCTGACTAAGGAAGTTGGAGTTCATGGGTTGGGTTTGGACTTTATTGCTGTTCAGGAGACAAAGTCTCAAGCCCCGGAACACCTTGTGCAATTAGATTTGCCACAGCCCCATTTGTTCCTAGGGCTGTGTTATTTACCATTCTGGAAGAAAGATTTCCTGCCAAGGACTGCTTAGGTTTAAACCGGTTTGGCCCTCTATCCTTTGTCCCTTGGCCCCTGGTTCACACCTCTGAGAGGAAAGTGAAAGACATCCAGCCTATTTAGGGTCTGCTTCCTGCTCTGCCCATATAAAAGGAAGGCAGGAGCCCATATTTCACTTATTCATTCAACACTTGAATTAAGAGCCTACTGTGTGCAGAGCACTGTGCAAGGGTGCTGGGGAGACACAACATTTAGGTAAGATGTGGTCATTACCCTCATGAAGCTTACAGCATTTTTTGTTTTTGCTTTGATCCAGACCTGTTACTTCACAGATGGATGGAACTCCAGGTGTGGAAATTCCTTCCACCAAAACAGATCAACAACTCATCTGTAGTTTTTATAGTCTTAGGGATTCTAGGGGTACTGAGAGTTTAAGTGACTTACCTAAGGTCACACAACCACTATAGGTTAGAGGAAGGACTTGAACCCAAGTCTCCCTAATTCCAAGGTCAGACCTCTGGCTATTTGACACTACCTTCTCAGCTTACATCTCTTGGAAGAAAAGATAGAGCGATCATGATATCAGACACTATTATAGGATCATAAATTTGGAGATGAAAGGGATTGTAGAGGGCATCGAGTCAGCTCCTGATTTTATAGTTAAGGAAAGGGAGGACCAGAGATCTGGCAACTTGTCCAAGTTCACACTGGTGGAAGGCAACCAAGTCAGGATTTGAACCAAGGTCCTTTGACTCTAACTCCACCCTAAATACATTAGCCTTGTTGTTCCTGACCTGGAGGGATCAGGGAAGGAAGAGTACTTGGGGGATGTGGCTTTGTAGTTGGGCTTTAAAAGAGGGCCAGCATTTCATACATAAGGATCAAATGGAACAAGGGTATAGCTGTAAAAGGTGAACGATATGTTTGAGACAGATTCAACCAGTTTAGTTATAGCCCAGCAATGGACGGAAGGAAGTGATATGAGAGTTGCTTGGAAAGGCTGGCTGGTTTCAGAGTGTGTAGGGCCTTGAATGACAGGCAAAGGTCATACTCAGTAGGCAATTGGAAGCCTTGAGTGTTTTTTTAAAGTAGAGGAATGATGACCAGAGCTATGAAAAAGAAAGATTATTCTAGTAATGGTTTGAAGGATGAATTAAAAGGGGTTGAGAGTAGAAACTGGAAGATCTGTTAGTAATCAGGTTTTTGTGATTTAAGACATATTGGCCTCTTCAAATCCTAGACAAAGCCCCAGGGTACTAAACGAATATTGTGTAGAAAAACCTTTTTTGTTGTTGTTGTACAGTCAATTCATCTGCATCTGACTCTTCATGATCCCATGGACCATACTGTCCCTGGGGTTTTCTTGGCAAATATACTGGAGTGGTTTTCCATTTCCTTCTCCAATGGATTAAGGCAAACAGAGATTAGGTAACTTGCCCAGGGTCACATAACTAGTGTCTGAGACCATATGGGAATCCAGGTCTTCCTGATTCCAGGCCCAACACTCAATCCACTGAACCACCTAGCTGCCTCCTTTATTTTACCCTAAAGAAAATGCAAGACCAAAGGGACTCATAGGAGCCCATTAACAGATAAAGAAACACATAAAACACCCAAATAGTCCATTAGCTATCCTCTGAAAGGAACAGGATAGTTGCCTTTGAGGCAACTCTGAAGTTGATCCCTAGACCTTTCACTGAGAGTCCTATTCAATCACTCCCAGACACAAGTATGACCCAGTGGTTTAGAAAGAGGTGTCAAACACACAGCTCAACACTCCTTGGCTTCACAGAATCAGATTAAAATATGACTGGGAAATATTCAACAAAATAAATAAAAATGCAATGTTAATATGTGGTCTCCTTTTTTAAAAATTACATTCATTTTCTGTTACATTTTAAGTTCTGAACTGTCTTCTTTCCTCCCTCCCCATCCCACACTAGAAAAGGTCACCATTTGACACAGATATGTGTATGTATATATGTATATACACACATGTATATGTTGTGTATATATACATTTATATATCTATGTATGCAAAATCACACTATGCATACATCTATCAGTTCTTTCTCTGGAGGTGGATAGCATCTTCATTCACAGGTCCTTTAGAGTTGATTTGAATATATAACTTAGTCATTCACAGCTATTCTTCAAACAATATTGCTGTTACTATATATAGTATATGTTACTGTATACTGTATAGTCTTGGTTCTGCTCATTTCACTCTTCATTTTTTCATGCACCTCTTTCCATGTTTTTCTAAAATCAACATGCTCATCATTTCTTACAGCACAGTAGTATTCCATCACAATCATATACCACAACTTGTTTAGCCATTCCCCAATTGATTGGCACCCCCTCAATTTCCAATTCTTTGCCACCGAAAGAGACCTAATAGTGGTATTGCTGGGTCAAAGGGTGTATACAGTTGTACAGCTCTTTATAACTTTCAATTCAAGATTGCTCTCTAAAATGGTTGGATTAGTTCCACCAATAGTGTATTAGTGTCTCGGTTTTTCTACATCCCTTCCAACATTTGTCATTTTCCCCTTCTCTCATTTTAGGCAGTCTGATAGGTGTGAAATAATATTGTAAAGTCGTTTTAATTTGCATTTCTCTAATGATATTAATTGAGAGCATTTTTATATGACTATATATAGCTTTGATTTCTTCTTCTGAAAACTGCCTGTTCATGTCCTTTGACCATTTATCAATTGGGAATTTGATATTCTTATTCTTATAAATTTGACAAAGTTCTTTATATATTTGAGATGTGAGACTTTTATCCAAGAAATTGTCTATAATTTTACCCCCAATTTTCTGCTTTCTTTTTCTTGGCTACTTTTGTTTTATTTGTACAAAACCTTTTTAATTTAATGTCAAAATTATTTTATACCTCACAATGCTCTCTATTTCCTGTTTATTCATAAATTATTTTCCTATCCATAAGTCTGACAGGTAATATATTCCATATTCTTCTAACTTACTTATGATATTTACCAAGGTAAGATCAGAATGGATACATGACCTATATCATCTAAATCATTTTGACCTTATCTTGGTAAATGGTGTGAGACATTGGTCTACATCCAATTTCTTCCTGACTGCTTTCCAGTTTCCCCATCAATTCAAATAATGAATTCTTATTTCACAAGTTTAAATCTTTAGATTTGTCAAATATAAGGTTACTATAATCATTTACTATTGTGTATTATATGTCTACTCTGTTCCACTGATCCACCTTTCCATTTCTTAGCTAGTACCAGATAGTTTTGATAAGTACTACCTTAAATGCAGTTTAAGATCAGGTACTGCTAAACCTCTTTCCCTTACATTTTCCCCCCATAAATTCCTTTGATATTCTTGACCCTTTGTACTTCCAGATCAATATTTTTATTATTTTTCCTAGCTCAATAAAATAATTTTTTTGGTAATCTTATTGGGATGGCATTGAATGAGTATTTTAGGTAGAATTGTCATTTTATTATATTGGCTCTTAGCAATGGACTTTTCTCCAATTATTTAAATATGACTTTATTTGTATAAAAAGTGTTTTATAATTATGTTTATGTAGTTCCTGGGTTTGTCTTGGCAGGTATACTCCCAGGTATTTTATGTGATCTACAGTTATTTTAAATACGGTATCTCTTGCCTCTTCTTAGAAGATTTTGTTGATGATATATAGAAATGCTGATGATTTATATGGGTTTATTTTATATCTTGCTAATTTGCTAAAATTATTAATTGTTTCAAATAGCTTTTTGGTTGAATCTCTAGGATTTTCTGAGTATGTCATCACATTGTCTGCAAAGAGATAGTTTTATTGCCTCTTAACCCATTCTGATTGCTTCAGTTTCTTTCTCTTCTCTTATTGCTCTTGCTAGGATTTCCAAGAAAATACTGAATAATATTGATGATAATGGGCCTCTTTGTTTCACTCCTGATCTTATTGGGAAGGTAATATGTGGTTTTCTAAGTCAATACATAGGGTTAGAGATCCTAATGTACTTGCTTAGTGACCTGGTTTCTATTTGAGTTTGACACCATTGGTTGTCATTGTCATTAGGAGGCAAACTCACTTTAGGGCTCCTGAACAAGCAATCTTCTCACTGGAACTGTGCTGTCTAACTAACTTAGTGAATTTTCTCTGCAAGTAGTCTACCTCTCAGCAACTATAAAGGTGGATTTCTTTCTGCAAGGAACATGATGCATGAAGAAATTCTTTTCTCTTTCTAGAGGGTCTGAACTCTCAAACTTGGGGCTACTGTAGAGGAAAGTAAGAAAGGCTGGGGAGTTTCCTCATGGGCTCAGTAGAGACAGACAGACAGACACACACACACGTACTCTTCTCTGATGTGCTTCTTCTATTAGAAATCTCTGTGTCTTGACTGTTGCCATCCCTTGAGACAGAAAAGTTCACTCTCAGGATCTCTCTTCTCAGGCCCCATGCAAATGTATTAACCTCCCTCATACCTCTGCTCTTGTTCGTTCAGTCATTTCTGACTCTGTGATCCCATTTTGGGGTTTTCTTGGCAAAGATACTGGAGTGGTTTGACATTTCCTTTGGCAAATAGGGTTGAATGACTTGCCCAGGGCCACACAGATAGTTTCTGAAGCCACATTTGAACTCAGGTCTTCCTGACTCCAGGCCCAGCGCTACTGTTCTCCTCAAAAAATCCTTATGTTCCAGCTTGACCAATCTTCTCACTATCCCTTGCGTTTTCTTCCCATGCTACCTTTGCCTTTGTGCTGGAATTCCCCTTCCTCCTGAATCTCTGAATCTTACCATCTTTCCAGGCCAGGCTCTAGTTCAACTTTCTCCACAAAGCCTTATTGGACTTCTCAGACAAGACTATGTGGGTGGATTGGGGGCCCTATATGTAATGATGATTATCAGGTTAAGGGACTTTATTCCATGGGCAATAGTGAGCCACTAAAGACTTTAGAATGAGGGAGCATGTGAGTGAAAAGAGTGCTTTAGAAATTCTGCATGGTAGTAAGTGCTGGACTCGGGAGTCAAAAAACCTGGGCCCCAGGCCCAACTCCAACACTTCCTAACTATTTAACTTTGGGCAAGTCATTTGATTTGGAGTCACAGGAACTGGATTCTTTGGTCTCTTAGTTCTTACTTGTGTGACCTTGAGCAATTAATGCAGTTTCTCTGGCCTTGATTTCCTAGAGGGTGTTGGCCTAGATTATTTTTAAGGCCTTTTCCAGCTGTAAATCCTATAAGCCCCTTTGATCCATAGTTTCCCTTTATGGAAAATGCTGATAATAATATCTACCTTAGATAGATACTACCTTACCTTACAAGGATAGTGTAAGAAAATCTTACTGAACTGAATTGAAATGAAAGTAAAACCTAATATGCTATTTTAGTGTGAGCCATTACTGTCAATTTGCAGAGTGGAAGGACTAGAAGGAAGGTTGAGATATGTCACAAACAGACTCTAAGGGTCTGAACATTCTCTTTGGTTCTATTCTAAACATGCTCATGTCTGGAGAGGGAGGTAATGGAGTGGGAAGAAGTTTGGCTTTGGATTCTTAGCTCCTGAGTCTGCATCAGCAGGCTTACAATGGAAGCAGCATTGGAGTCACCAGGACTGGTTCAAAACCCGCCTGTGACATTTACTACTTATGTGACCATGAGCAATTCACAACTTCTCTGGGCTTCTTCTATAAAATGGAACAGTTGAACTAGATTAACTTTATGGCCCTTCCTAGTTCTAAATCTAGGTAGTAGAGTGGTTAGAGCACTGGGCATGAAGTTAGGAAGACCTGAGTTCAAGTCATGGCTGCTTACTAGATGTGTGACCCTGGGACAGTCACTTAAGCTTTGTTTGCCTTGGTTTCCTCAACTGTAAACTAAGATAATAAAAGTACCTACCTGTGTGAGGATCAAATGAGATAATACTTTTGAAGCACTTAGCACAGTGCCTGGAACATAGTAAGTTCTTAAGAAATGCTTGTTTCCTTCCTAAATCTCTTACCACAACCTGACTCCACAGGCAGAAGAAAGAAAGGGCATCTTAAAACTGAAAATGTCCCCTCTTCTGTGCATTCAAAAGCTAGAATAGTTGGGATTAGTAATTACTGAACTATTACAGGATAGTATCTGTATACTTTGCTTTCCAGGAAACTTTAACCTAATTTGATCTTGTGTCTTACTTCAAATTTACTAGGAAGTCTACTCTGAAATTTCTCAGGCCTGGAGCTCAACAGAGTCCCTTGGAACCAACTCAACTACACTGCTTCAACCTTTCCTCCACCAAATGGGGAAGTCATATATACAGTGCAGGGCAGAGGTGGGGGGGCAGGGAGTTTTCTCCACTCCTGGCTCAGGCTCCTGTGAGCTGAGTAAAGGTTAAGTTGCCCTAATGATGTTGGCACTGGCCCTGCCTGTTCTAAAAGAAGCACAAATGGCTGATTAATGAGAACTGGTACACACAGAGATGGGAGCCCTACATTCAATTAGGCGTAGCTCTTTGAGAGTTATATGAAACCTTTATCTCCTTGTGTACTAGTTCAAATATTAGCAAGGTTCAGGCCACAAATCAATATGTCTTTCAGCCTATCGGTAGATAGATCAGTCTTGAACTTCACTGCTTCATCAGCTCTGTAAATAGTCTGAGTAATAAACATCAGTGATTCAGCAATGGAGAGCCTAGCCCAGTCTTTACGAATGGGTGGGGAGGGGTGGGCAGGAAAAGAGAATCCTTGGTGTGGTTAGTGGAAAAATTAAGAACAGTGGTTTTCAAACTTTTTGGTCTCAGGACCTCTTTGTACTCTTAAAAATTAGTGAGGACTCCCCCAAAGAACTTTCGTTTATGTGGGCTATATCTATTAATAGTTATCATATTAGAAATGAAAACATTCTAGTATTATTATGAAAATAGTTTTGACTTCATGGACCCTCTGAAAAGGTCCCAGGCCCCCCCAGGGGTCCCTGGACCACATTTTAACAATCACTGGACCACAGTATTCGGCATTGAGAGATCCAGTTATTTGTTATTAATTCGCTGTATGACCTTAGGCAAATCATTTCCCTTCTATGTCACATATGAATTATATAATATCTAAGGGCCTTTTTACCTCAAAAATCTTAGGATTTTATTTACTGAGCCAATGAAAGGACCAAACTTCTGAACCCCTTTTTGGATCCAGTAAAACTAGAATACTAACCATTCCTAGAACTCAGCATTTGTCTCCTACTTCTCTTCCGATGCCTAGAATATAACCACTATTCACTAACTTTTGAAATCCTTATCTTCCTTCAGTTTCCTAACCTCCCTTCCCAGGAGATTACCTAGACTCTTCCAAATGTTAATGTTTACTCCCTCTTCAAATTGCTTTGCATTTATGTATAGGCTGTATCCAGCCAGTAGAAAAAGTGCTCTTTGAGGACCAGGAATATTTCCTTTTTTGTTTTTTTGTATCCAACTAGCAAAGTTCAATAAATGATTAATAAATATTGTCAAACTGAATTGAATTTATCAACACCACTCCTCCCCAAACAACCTGGTCACTTGATTTCATTCCTCTTCGGTAAAAAGATGGGAGACAGACCATTTGACTTCTGAGACAGAATCATCTAACTCAACCCTATGATCTTATGACTTCAAATTACTTAGCGTCCTTGAGTGTACTTGAAACACCTTCACAGAAAGTTATCAGACCCTAGCCTACACTTGGCCTATGACTCCAGTCATACTGTACACTGGCCTTAGCAACGTCGCTAGCAGTAACTCCCCAGACCATGTTCAAGGACTGGAGGACAACAGCAAACAGAAACAGGGGGGTGTTCTTTGGGAGGATGGGGGAGCAAAGAGGGGCTGCAGAGCTTTTCTGGCTGGGATGCTTCCAAACTGCTTTAGATCTTTAGGGTTTTATCCCAGCTGGTGTTCTACTGCACTGATGAAAAGACTTCCAATCACTCACATAACCCTTCCTTGTACCAGCCCTGTTACATATTCAGATAGAAAGCAGTTACAATCAGAGTCCAAGAATCTACTCCCTTATTCCCCTGAGGCCTGGGAAGTCAAGACACCCAGAAGAAACCTGCTGGCCCCCGCTAGGAGCCCCAAAAGGAAGGGGGAGGGGAGAAGGCAGGGAAAGCATCCAAGAGCCCAACCCACATGCCATAGAAGGATATCTGGCAATCAGATCAGCTCTGTTCTGTTACTGTGGTTACACGTACAATCCTACTGTTCACATGCAAGAGGAGCCAGTTAGTCCAGGGATAGTCCTGAGCTATTTATCTTCTTACAAATCCCACTCCTGGGGTCAAGAACTGCAGGTTCTTTACCTTCAACCAGGCAAAATTGAGCTGAACCAGAAAGGTGGGGTAGGGGAGGGAAGGAGAAACGACCATTTTGTTAAGTGTGAGGATGTTGTTGGAGAGGAAATGTCCACCAATGATTCTCCTCCTGCAACAGATATGAAAACAGCTCCAAACAAGAAATGGACAGACAGAAGGTCTCTGAAAAGTGCGTCTAGTGGCCCCTTCTCTTGTGAGATCCCAGGTGCCGGAGCCCATATCTTATCAAAACAAATTATATTAAGTTAGCACCCATTTACCCAAAATCTACTGTGGAGAAGGGTCACTGCTAGGCCTGAAGAAGAAATAGTTATCAGCTGCAGTCCAGAAGCTGGGGAACACGCTGCAAAAATCCCTAAAAATTTAATCACAATACAAGATTTAAGGGATCATTCGAGACAACAATAGAAAACCTTTCACAAGAAGTACCGATTAGTTACTGAAGTTCTTCTAGAACTGGGAGGAGGGAAGGTGCAGAGGCTGATGTAGTTATCCCCATCAGACAGGGTGGTCTAGGGATACTTTGGGTGGAGGGAGTTTTTATTGATTTTGGTTTTCCGCACAAATCTGAGCGTAGAAAAGGCATTCATTAAACCCTGAATGCAGACTGAAACCATCCCAAAGTTGTTGGCCTCTTCATTCCAGCCCCTACTCCACTTTTTTTCCTATTGTCCCATCTCCTTCTCCCGCTTTCCTGCCGCCCACCTCCCCCAACTCGACCTCCCACATCACTCCCCTCTCCTACAACCCGACTCCCTTTTTCTTCCACCGAGCTTAAGGGAAGGAGGCGGGCTCAGTCTCCTCCTCCAACCAATCACTCAAACCCAATCAACCTATTCCTCACCTGGGCCCACCCTCCCTGTCTCCATCCCACCAATCCTCAGCAGCGCTGCTCCTTCCCTCCCTCCCCTTCTGACCGGCCAATCCTGGGCTTATATTCGGGTCTCCTCCCCGCCCACCCCTCCCTTCCCCACTTTCCTTCTGCTACGCGGGCGGCCGCGGGGCCGGCATTCTGGAAGGGGAGCCGTCCACCTCTTCGTTTCTCCCGCGGGTGCCGGCGCTGCGTAGGGAGCGGAGAGGCTGCGGACGGTGGGGCGCTGCTGCGTGGGGCTCTGCTGCGTGGGGGCGCTGCTGCGCGGCGCTCAGTGGCTGGGCTAGCTCCCAGAGTTGCTTCGGAGCGAACCCGCAGCTCGTCCGGACCAAGGCCCCGGGGCAGAAGAGGGTGGGTTGCTGGCTTGGGCCGTGGGGTGCGGTGAAGCCCCAAGGTCCTTGCGTTTTCGCGTCTCGGCTGTGTCCGGAGTGGCCCGGGGTCTGGGAAGGGGACTGTGCTGAGGCTGGACCCAGCTGTCCGAGGAGGAGACGCAGCCTCCGCCCCCCCCCCCCCCCCAGGCGGATTGGAACCTCGGTGCCTCCGTATCCCCCACCCCTGGGGAGTTGCAAAGGACCCCTCCTCTCCTGCCGTCGTGGCTCCCTTCCCGGGCGATCTTAAATCCCAGGAGGAAGGGCGAGGGCTGTAGGTGCCGTAGCTGCACGCGGCAGTGAGCGGGGCCTCGCTCCCTCCATCCCAACAGGTTTGGGGGCGGGGGGCGGGGAGGAGGAGCTCGGAGCGGGCTGGACCCAAACTCTCCCGATTTCTCCCTCCATGGGGCTGC
The DNA here is from genome assembly GCF_028583685.1 of Petaurus breviceps papuanus. Lineage (NCBI taxonomy): Eukaryota > Metazoa > Chordata > Mammalia > Diprotodontia > Petauridae > Petaurus > Petaurus breviceps. The sequence goes on from NW_027187344.1 coordinate 11,079,363, forward strand.
AGAAACCCTCCTGGAGCCCCTTCCAAGAGATGAACTGAGCTCGGGGGACGACCCTCAGTGGAATTGGCAGAGCATGGACTTGGGAATACTTGATTAGACTCTATGCAGCGAAGAGCGCCCCTTGGGGTACCACCTCGGAGGTTCTGACCTGGGAAGCCTTTTGGAGTTTTGTTTCTTCTCCCCTTGGAAATGCACGAATTGTTCCCTCGCTGCTCCTCCTCCTTCGAAGGCTTTGGAGGCAATGAGCTCCCATCCAGGGCCAGCTCTACAAGAGTGAAGAGACCCAGGCTTTTGAACTTGAGACTTTGTGCTTATTCAAACTGAGACTTTCCTACCCCCACTCCACCAAACACCCATTTCTCCGACAGTGTTTGAATTTGACTGACGACTTTTGGGCCTGTTTGATCTCCTCTCTTCTTTTTTAGAAAAGGGGGGTGGAGGAGACTGTTAGGTTGTTTTTTTTAATCCACGGTACAGGGTTTTAGTCTCAGGGAACTTGCCCATGGCTTTCTTGATGAAGAAGAAGAAATTTAAATTTCAGACTACTTTTACTCTGGAGGAACTGACTGCGGTCCCATTCGTGAATGGTGTGTTGTTCTGCAAAATCCGGCTGTTGGATGGCGGGGATTTCGCCAGCTTGTCGTCCAGGTAGGAATTGTGTGCCTATTATTCTCCTAACAGTCGCTCCAGCTGTACTGGGCTACATTGTAGCTGTCCCATTCTCATGGAGGGAAGGGGGTACATGTTTGGGGTCCCAGAGGTTGTCTTTTAGGAAACTGGAGAGGGCACATCTGGAAAGCCCCAACAAAGGGGTGTGTAGCTTCGAATAAGTGGGTCAGGGACTTGAAAAATTATTTTGTATTACTCCCAGTTGCAGCCAGAGGCAGATTTTTAAATGCTTGGTGTGTTTAATGGGAAGCTTGGGAGCATTTTGGGCCACATTTCCTTAGTGTTTTAAAAGAATCTTTGCTCACAACAACCCTCTGAGGGTAGGTAGTAGGTACTTGTAAGTATTCTTATTCCCCCCTTATGGCAGCTGAGGAAACTTGAGGCCCTCCCTATGTGGTAAATGTCAGAAACTGGTCTAGAACTCAAAGGCTCTTTCCACCACTTTTTGATCTCTTGCTAATTTCAGGCCTTTTGAAGCAACCTCCAACAGGAGTAAAGTGTTTAGCATTCATCGATTGGCAGTAGTGGTGCCAGCTACATGGGATGTGTGCAATATTTATTTCTACTTTTTTTTCCCTCCCCTTGAGACTTTTAAAAGCACTTCTCCAGTAGACACTGAATAAATATTGAGGAAATATAGATGGATCAGCTGGTTTGGGAGGGTATGGGAGGCCCCAGCTCCTCCATCTTGCCCTCCTTCATCTCATCCTCCCCCTTCTGAATTTCCAGAATGGACTCCTGTTTTCAGAAACCCCTTCAGGTACAAGTTTCCAGAAGCTCGATTGAATTTGGAACATAGTAGGGGCACAATAAGAGAGTGTAAGGTACCCAGATTGCTTCTGTTCCCCTTCCCCTTGGCTTTACTGTCCTCTTAGGGCTGCAAAGGAGTTGCTTTGCATTGCAAATGGCCTTGTAAAAAAGGACTGCTTGTTGCCAGGATTTTAGGAGTCTCGGATTAGCTTGGTGAATTATGCACCCCACCTGTACTGATCCAGCTGACTAACCACCAGCTGGGAACAGTGTGTAAATGGTGGGGAGGTCTTTTGAAATTATATGGGCAGTCTCAACACTACACCTTGCTGTGCACTGTTAACTGGTGCTGGGCCCCAACAGGACTACCCTGCCCCCATGTGCTTCTGAAACCTTCTTCCTCCTGTTCTCAGTAACTGTTACCTCTCCTGTGAGTAAAACCTGCCCCAGATAATCGCCTAAATTCCTGATCCATGGTTGCCTGCTTAAAGCAGTGTGGAAAGAACTGGATGGGGTGGCCTTGAAACCTGTTGCTCAGTTTTCCCAGAGGCCAATTTATCCCCCTTAGAGCCTGGGGGCCCCTCTGCTTTAAGGCAAATCACTGAACAGCCCTTCACTGCTAGGGGAGAGTGGCCAGATTTACAAGGTGGAAGAGATTTGCACATCCAGAGAGGAATGTGGGAATCTCTCCCTCTCCTTTTCTCTCTCCCCTTCCCTCCCTCTCTCTCTTTCTCTTCTTCTCTCCCCTCCCCCCACATCCCCTTCTAGCAAAGCTGTTGCCCAGATAGAAATCTGCTCTGGGAAGAGTCACATCATAACAACTTTTCCTTACAGTCTCCTTCCCTGCTGGATTTGATTTGATTTCTCCTTCAGAGTGGTAGAAGCTGCTTATCTGAGGAATTCTTGCTGTTTGCCTGTGCTGCCTCTGGAGGGGATGGGGGCGGGGGATGGGGGGTGGGGAACATAGTTGTTTTAGGCCTTAGAAGCCATGTGAGGACCACCCAGGCCTGGTCAGCAAAGCTGTAGAGCCACATCTTCCCCCTCACATTCCCACACCCCCCAGGCAGGTTGCAGAATGCAGGCAGACAGCAATCACTTGCATTGCTTGCTAGCCCTGGGGTCTGGCTGGCCCAGCTTCAAGCAGTGGCTCAGCAGGCTATGGGGTGCTGATTACAGCTGGGCCCTAGTAGAGGACTTGGCTGTAATTCAAACCAAGCCCACGGCAGTAGTTTTTCAACTGCCCAGGCCAGTCATAAAGCAGCCTCTGGAGCATGGGCTAGCTGGCTGACTTCTAGAGATTGCTCCACTGCTCTTACCTGTCTGGCTTTTCTAGACAGCATGTAAACCTCCAATCTGCATTTGGAAAGTTACTGGTCTTGGCGAGAGTTGCCTGGATTTCACCTTTTCCTAACCTTTCTTCTCCTGGCAAGGCTCTGTGCCTTCCCAGAAACTGGCTGGGTTTTAACAGCTCTGTATCAGAATCTTTTGTTTGAGCTCTAATGCATCTTTCCTCCTTTTTTGTCACCTTGAGGAGAACAGAAGGTTGAAGAAAGCCTGGGGGGTTGCTTCAGAGGCCCCTTGACTGAAGCAGGCTTACAAGGTCCCAGAGCAGGTTTAGGGCTATGGCGAGCAGGCAAGGGCCTTGCTCTAGTGACAAAGTCCTGGGCCTTAGGATTGTGAAGGCCCCTACCCTTCATTGTTCCATAAGGTGTGGGAGAATTTGAAAGTGCCTGCTCATAGGGTGAGTTGGGAGTGAGGGACAGCAAGTGATAAATGAGTTATTTAAAAAGGGAAATAATTATGCCACCTATCTTCCTTAGGAACTTGCTAATAACCCCTGAACACTCCGTGTCATTTCAGTGTGATAGTGGTGTTGCAACTCGGCCCATTTGTTCTTAGGATGCAGATTCAGAGCCACACCTCTGCAGAGCTTGTCTTGTTAGCTCTCTTTAAGTCCATTCAGCACCATAACTCCCTGGGTGCACAGCTTTCTTACCTGACCCAATTTGAACAGGTAGAACAGGTGGTAGTGTTCTCCCAGGATGGAGGCTGGCTTGTTTGCTGCAAGTCTTTTGGGCTTGGGAGGAGCAGTAGAGATGTCAGGTAGATACTGACACAAGACCTGCTTTCCTCCTCTACTCCCATAGGGAACTTTTAGGGGAGCTGTACTGTGCATGGAATCCCATGTTTGGATGGGTCAGAGACATGTGAGTAGGTCAGAACTGTTGTGGTTTAGAATAAATAACCAGGACTAGGAGGGGAGTTTGGGAGGTTGTCGGTGACCCTCCCATGAGATGGGAGGCAGCTGTGGTACTAAATAGAACACTAGATTTGAAGTCAGATCTGGGTTTGAATCCTGGCTCTGCCATGTATGACCTGTGTGACCTTGTCTCTCAGCCTCTCTGGACTTCAGCTTCCTCTGTGAAGTGAAGGAGGTAGACTAGACAGCCCAACCCCTTCCAGCAAAATCTCTGAACCTATGATTTCCCCTTCCTTCATCCCTCCCAGAGGTCTAGAGCCCTAAATTAAATTAGAAGGTTACCCTCAGTCAGCAATCATGAATTTAGTTAAGGCACTGCCAGACACTGTGCTACATTCTAGACATAGCAAGGCAAACACAGAAGATGGTCCCTGCCCTCCAGGAGCTGCTGGGCTTTGAGGGAACTATTGGATCCCGGCCACCCAACCATCAAGTTTCTAGGGGCTTTGGAGCATTTTGAAAAGAGTGGGTCAGTCAGCAGCTTCCCCAGCTGACTTAGCAAAAGCCAAGTGCCCAGGCCTCCGAGGAAACCCATCCAAGCCTTTCAAAGCTCTTTAATGCATAGACTGTCTATCCCACATGTCTTGGAGTGGGTTCCTGTTCTCCCAGCCAGGCTGGAGACGGGGCCCTGCTGGCTTGCACCATTTTGTGTAGCTGGTGGCGCCTCACCCCCTAAGAGACAGACTAGATGCCAGGTGAATGGTGAGGTGTGGAGAGCAGACTGGTTCTCAGGATATACTTGCTAGTCTTTGTCTAGAGGGACAAATACCTTTCTACTGCGGAAGGCCGTTCTTGGTCTTGTTTTTTTCTCTTCAGCTTTGACTTCTGAGCAGGTTTCTAATTATCTCTTCCCGAGTCTCTGGGTTTTCTTGTAAAAACTACCGGAGTGGTTTGCCTTTTCCTTCTCCATCTCATTTTACAGATGAGAAAACTGAGACAAACAGGGTTGAGTGACTTGCCCAGGGTCACACAACTACAAAGTTTCAGAGTCTGGATTTGAACCCAAGAAGATGAGCCTTCCTGACTTCAGGCCCTGAACTTTATCCACTGCCACACCTAACTACCCTAATCTGACAATGGTTAGTGCCCATCATTTTAATCTGGTTCAGTGTCTGCCCAAGTCATTGAACTTGGTGTTTGCTTGACACATATACACCCTACCCTACCCCTGGCCAGCAAAGTGTACTTGGCTCCCCTCGTCGGTCAGGCAGTTGACCTTACCTGAAATAACCCAACTTCATAGGCACCAAAGGCATTGGCCTTTCACCCCAAAACATTCTGGTGATTGTTCAGTTGATCTGGAATACACAACTGAGACCTTTTTGTAGTAATTAAGATATTTCTTCTCACCATGGATTGGATAATATGAGCATATAATAACTGACAAGTATATATATATAGTGCTTGGAAAAGCATTGTAGCGTAGTAGAGAGCTGGTCCGAGAGCCAGGAGGGCCCTGGCTTCAGTCCTGCCTCTGTATACTGGCTGTGTGCCCCTGGGCCAGTCATTTAACTTCTCCCAGCTCTAGGCAGCTCTTCTAAGATTCCAAATTGCAGAGAAGGTGCTGAATTGCTTAGGCAGGGAGAGTCTCCTCGTAATAAGAGGATCTGTGCTGATGAAATCACAGGCCCAATCCCTATCCCAGACCTTATGCCTATATAATGATTTAGGTTTGCAAAGCATTTCATGTAGGTTAGCTTGTTGTAATTACTAAATTGAGGTATAGTAGCTTTAGGGGCAGCAAGTCCTCATCTCTATGGATATTCCTCCCTGGATCTCCAGGAAGGAGTGCCTTTTGGTTTTAGGGTCCTAAGCTCTTGGCCCTTTCGGACACCTCCTCCCAGGGAACCACATGAGCCAGGGCAGGAAGAAAGAGCTGTGCCCTCCAGCTGATTTGTTATGCTAAAGGAGTTGATGCTCTGATTAGTCCTACCTGAAGATTCAGTCCAGTTAGAGCATTTGTTAATGCTGTGTGCTAGGTACCACCCACCTAGAGAGAGAAATGAACTAGCCTTTGTCCTCAGGGAGCTTACATTCTCTTTGGGGTGGGGTTGGGAGAAGAGTGGGAATGTTGAGGTGATGATAAGATAAATCTGGGTAAATACAAAGTAAGTAAATTACCCAGTTAAATACAAACTTTGTAAAGTTTTACCCATTAAATAAATACAAAGTTACAATAACTAGTACAATCAGGAAAGACCTGAGTAGAAGGCCACAGGATCTTTGCTTTGCAGAAAGCTAGGAATTCAGCAGAATGGAGGCGTGTACATTCCAGACACAGGACTTTGGACCACTTGTACTTATGTTTGAAGGTGAGAGGTGGGATGTCATGTATGGGAAACAGCTGGTTAGCCAGACTAGAACAGAGAGCATATGAAGGACTGTGATTGAGAGAAGATTGGAACAGGTAGATGGCAGCCAGATTGTGGAAGGTTTTAAATGCCAGGCTGAGGATTCTGTATTTTATCCCAGAGGCAATAGGGAGCCATTGAGGATTTTTGAGCAGGGGAAGTGATCTCATTGGAGTTTTGTATTATTCAGCATGATCATTTTTGTAGCTCTGTGAAGGATGGATTAGAGAGAGGAGAGGTTGGAAATTAAGAGACCAATTAGGAGACTTATAGTTGATCCTCATGACAACCCTGTGAATTAGGTGCTATTATTACCATTTTACAGTTGAGGAAACTGAGGCAGACAGGTTAAGTGACTTGCCCAGGGTCGCCCAGCTAGTGCCTGAGGCTGCATTAACTCATGTCTTCCTGACTTCAGGCCCAGGACTCCAGATGGGTTTGACAAGACTTGGTAACTGATTGGTAAACATCATCTGATGAATTTGAGAGAGAGGACAGAGTAGAAAATGATTCTAAGAGAGTAGATCTATGATCCATCCTTGTGAACTCTGTGATGTTGCTGGGACAGAAAATTTAAATTTTTTCTGCTTAAGGGAAATAATACCAGTGTTAAACGGAGCCACTTGGTGTGAGGCCTCCTTCCTTCTGCCTGTAGCCTGGATTGGTTTAGCAGCTTTCAGTGTTGGCTTTCAGTTGGCTGTTACAGTTTCAGTCCTTTTGCTAACAAATCCCTGTGACTTTATAGCTCATTAGAGACAAGTGCATGATGGGTATTGGGGTCTGTATGCAAGGCAATCGGTAAGACCTTTTAATGTTCCAAATTTGCCTCCTTACTTCCCTCTTTGGGCTTCTTTCTCATTATGGAGAATGGCAGCAAAACTTTACTGTGTCCTAAATCTGATTTAGAAAATCCAAACCCTTCCCATCATGAGTGACATGGAGACAGAATAATGTCTCCATCAAGTAAGGAACCAGATACAGGACAGGACAATCAGACTGGATTGAAAGGATGCTCAGGGTGAGGCTTGGAACCCCCCACAATGCCAGGTGGATAGAGAGGAAAGGATTTGTACTGCTTTTGTGTCTACTTTTACCTTCGGTTCACTTGGACTATGTCAGATGCACTTATGTGTTTATATATCATCTCCCCCATTAGAATGTAAGCTCCCTAAGGGCATGAGCTATTTTCCCCTTTTTTAATACCCCTAGCATTTAGCACCATGCCTGGCACATAAGGCTGACTGACTGAAGGGAAAATGGGGAGGCTGCAAAGGAGTTGGGTACAATAGATGGTGGACCTAGATGGGTTTGGAACATTGCCATATGTCTGAGTCACTGACTGTGGGCAAAAGTTGGTCATGGCTGGCAACAGCTAAGACCCTCTGAGACAGTCTGGCTTTCCTATTGGCTTTGTCCAGCTCCTTCAAGCTGGAACTGACTAAGTTGCTGACTCTCTGTCTTGTGATTAAAAAAAAAGGGTTCTCGGAGAAGGAAAGGGCATTTTTTTCCCCCTGGACTGTCTGTGTAGTGGAGCAAAGAGAAGGAGAAAGGGTCTTTCATTAGGTACAGGTTGAATTTCTGGGACCTGGGCCCCATCTGGGTCAGGGGCTCTCCATCCCAGAGTAAGAGGGACCCATCCACTCCTCAGCCTGGGACCTGTGGGGAGAGGGTAGCACAGAGAATTCCTCTTACACTCTAGCCTGTGAAAAGCTAGAAAAAAAGGCCTGCCCCATGTTGAGTGAGCCAGACAGAGGGTCCTTTGTGCTGTGATCGTGGTGCTCGGCTCAAAGAGGGTGAGAACTGGAGTTCTCCACTATAGACTAGGGGCTGGGAGGGAGGGGGTCGAGGGGGTCAGGGAGAGAGAAGAGGCATTTTCATAATTTCTGTTGGAAAGTGCCATACACTCCTGCTTCCTTTGGTTGTTACCTCAGCAAATGGGCTTCCCCAAGCCCCCCAGAGGCATAAAATAATGAGATGGAGACAGAAGGGAGAGAAAAAAGGAGATCCTTAGCTGAGATTCCAAAGACAGGTGGAAAGGGATTGGGATTCCAGTTGGCCAATGTGGAAAATTTTTTTTTTAATATTAACTGGTATAGAAGGATTGAATCACTCCAGATGTGAGAACAGGGATAGAGAGGCTTACCCTGCTATGTCAGGGCTTGCCTGATGTCTCCCAGCCCACCACCATTGTCCTTTTGCAAGACACCCGTATTTTTTGTCTGTAGGTGGCATCCTGTGAAAGCCAGGTCAGTGGCTCACTTGAAATTTGTTTTAAATTCTCCCTCCTGGGGGTGGCTAGGTGGCACAGTGTATAGAGCACTGGCCCTGGAGTCAGGAGGACCCGAGTTCAAATCCAGCCTTAGACACTTAACACTTACTATATGTGTGACCTTGGGCAAGTCACTTAACCCCAATTGCCCCTTCAAAAAGCAAATAAATAAATAAATCCTCCCTCCTTTATGTCCTGCTGGGTACAAAACACCCTGTTCTCCTCATTCTTTGAAAACAAGGATGACAACCACAAAAACCCCTCCCACTTGAGCCCACCTTGACTTCAAGCTTCCATCCTATTATGTCTCTTCTTTTCACAGTCAAACTCCTAGAAAAAAAGCTCCTTATCTCTTTTCTCACTTTTCTACCCACTGGCAGAGTGGGTAAAGTGCTGGATTTGGAATCAGAAATAGCTACCTACGTTCAAAATCCATGTCTGCTGCCAACTACCTGTGTGACTTTGGGCAAGGTTTTTCCCTTCTCTGAGCCTCTCAATTTCTTCATCTTAAAATGGGGGTGTTGGACTTGTTTGTTGTTCAGTCATTTTCCATTGTTTCCTACTCTTTGTGACCCCATTTGGGGTTTTTTTTTTAGCAGTGATACTGAAGGGGCTTGCCATTTCCTTCTCTATTTCATTTTACATATGAGGAAACTGAGGCCAACAAGGTTAAGTGACTTGCCCAGGGTCAAGTGTCTGAGGCCAGATTTGAACTCGGCAGCTCTCCATGCACTCTGGCGCCACCTAGCCACCCAGGTGTGGTGCTAGATGACCTCAAAGCCCCTTTCAGTTTAAAATCTGTGATCTAATGATCTTTTGAGATCTGGCTTCTGACCTCATCACTCAGCTGACACTTCTCTCTCAAAGTAATGAATAATCTCTTAATTACCAAGTCCCATGGTCTTTTTTTTAGCCCTCATCTGTCTTGACCTCTTTCTCAGCATTTACTACTTGCTCACCTCCTTTTCCTGGATACCCTTTTTTTTTTCTGAGTTTTTATGACCCTGCTCTCTTGTTTCTCTCATGCTGCCTGACCCCTTCTCTGGACCCTTTGTTATACTATCTCCCTCCTGCTGCACCCTAGCTGTGGGTGGAACTCTAACACTCTGACCTGGGTCTCATCTTTCTCTTGGTGACCTCAGTAGCTCCCATGAGTTCAATTACCATCTATGCAAATGACTAGGTACGGAGATAGCATATTTCTGTGTGTATCACTACATCTATCCAGCCCTACTCTCTCTCCTGAGTTCCAGTCTCATATTACTAAGTGCCTAGTAAACATTTTGCCTTGGATGTCCCTTAGGCGACTCCAACTCCACCAGCCCAAAACAGCTCATTAGCTTTTCCCAAGAAGCTGCCCTCTCTTCTTAACTTGCCTATTTCTCCCCAGGGCATCCTCCCCATCACCCAGGTTCACTTCCTCAAATCATCCTTGACTTCTCCCTCTGTAGTCAATTAATTGACAAGGCTTGTCAGTTCTGCCTTAACAACATCTATTACATCTGCCCCCTTCTCTCCACTTTATTTGTCATCACCCTAGATTAGGCTCTTATTACCTCTTAAGAGTCTGTCATATCATAAGGGTTTTTTCAAAAGGATTTAGGGCTAATAATCCATATGTGTGTAGGCATTAAAGAAAATTACAGAATGAGACTTCTCCTGAACTTGGAATAGTCTGATCATTGGTTTCCTTGTTTCCCATCTCTCCTGTCTCCAATCCACCTTCTACCCATCGCCAAAGTGATTTTCCTAAAGTATAAGTCTGTCCATGCTACTTCCCTGCTCAATAAACTCCTGTGGCTCCCTATTACTTCTAGGATCAAATAAAAACTGGTTTGATGGTTAAAGTCCTTCACAATTCAGCTCAAGCCTACTTTTTTGGGCTTATGTTTCTTCCCATCTTGCATTCTGTGTTCCATTCCCAAATGGCCTTGCTATTCCTTATATACACAATTCCTTCTCCTGTCTTTCCTTAGGCTGCCCCCCCCCAACCTCCACATGCCGGGGATACACGCCTCTGCATGTTGGAATTCCTAGTTTACAACAGCTCTGGGGCTGCCTCCGACCAGCTAGTAGTGCCTCTTCCTGGAATGTCTCTCCTTTTACCATATTTATTATGCATGTACTTATATGTATAGATGTTATCTTCCTGGATAGGATATGAGTTGTTTGAGAGTGAAGATTGTTTCATTTCTCTCTTTTTATTCCTAGTGTTCTGGTACATAGTAGGTACTTCATTGCTTGTTAATGGATTGTTGTCCCTTCTCCCCCCCCAAAAAAAAGCAAACCTGAAGAATATGGTGGTCCGTGTAGAGCTGATATCATATTACTTGCCTTCTCAAGGGGTAGGGGAGAAAGGCAGGAGGGAGGAAGGGAGAGATTTTGGAATTCAAATTTTAAAAAAATGAATGTTAAAAATTGTTTTAAAAATGTTAATTGGAAGCATTTAACTATATATACATCTACATGTGGATATATATATGTATACACACACACTTTTTTAAAGAGTATTGGGGGTCATAGGTCCCCGTTTCCTGAAGTTAGTCCTAGCTCCCTCCAGAAAAAGGGAGATGTTGGCCCCTAAGGACAGGGTGGAACAGCTGCTGCTTGTGATTTCTTTGTAACAAAGCAGGTGTTGGGATCTGGTCTTCTTCCTTCCCTTTGGCTTTTCTTCTTGGTCCCCAGTTCTCTCTTCCCACATCTGTTGCAGGGTATTACCCGCCTCCCTCCATTATCAGTCAGTGTCAGGAACAGCTCTTCCCCTTGTCCCAGGCAGCTGGGCTCCCACTCCCATCCCAGCCTCTTCTCTGGGCTCCAAAAGCCCCTCCCCCTGCCACATAGGCAAGTTTGTGTTCTCCAGCCGGGAGCAATGATGCCCTCACCGGGCTGGTTCATGGGGCAGGGAGGAGATGAGATAGGGATTGTTATTCCTCGGGTTGACCTCCATCAAAGTTGTCTTGTCTCCTCTCACTTGTCCTAGCTTTCCTGGATCAGACTTCTTCCAGTGGACATTGGATAGTGAAGAAGTGGGTGATTTCATTCCTAAGATGGACTTTGAAGGAGGCTTGGTCTGTGACCCTGAAGGCAGTTCTCATTTCTATTTGATCATAGGAAACTAACAGCATTGCCACCAAGGGATTGCACTGGCTACCTGTGTGAGGACTTGGTCACGAGGGGGAGTATGGAAATGGGGCTAAAGTGTGGATCTAGATCTCTGTGTCTTATGTTTAGATAGTAGTTTTATTGACCACTAGTATCTGTTGTCAGTACACTAATTGATATGCATCTGGATGGACAGACTGCCCATTGGCCTGGTCTTTCTCATTGCGCATATCCTGGGCAGAAGCGTGGGTGGACCAGTAAGCAGAACCATTACCTGGACAGAAAGAAGGCGATGGGTTGGATCATGTTGGGGAAGTTCCTCTTCACTTTCAGCAAACTCATGTTCTCCTTGAGACAAAACTCCAAATTTTTCAACATCACCATTCTTCCTGTTAGGTTACATGGCTGCAAATTCTAGAATTACACTATCTCTGTGACAAATGAGAATTGTGGATCACCCACAGGGCAAGGGAGAGATTTATGGTAGGCAAAAACCGGCTGCCACAAATGACTAATGCAGATTTACATAGGGAGATCTCAGCATTAAGAGATACCATCAGAGAGAAGATAGAAGATAAGAGAAGGTAGACTAGTTATAGTGAGAAGGAGAGGTAATGGAAGAACAGCCTGTGTCTTTGCATAATAACTATACAGTGTTAAAAGGCGTGTCACAAGAAGGTCCTTAGAACATTGGATAGACCCCCATGAAGGATTATAGTGGAGAAAATAGAAGCTTAGTTGTATTCAGCATGGGTTTTGACCTATAACACTGATAGACTTTGACTTTCAACAGTGAAATGCTGTATGGTTACTAGGCATTTCAAGGTTATTCTCTGGAGCCTGACCATACAACCCAGGGAGCTAGGTAATGCAGATTGTGAAGGTCTTAGAAGGTCTGGCATGACCAAGGTCACAAAAATAAGTAGGGGGTTGGGAAACCAGTGCTTTTTCCCCCCCTTGGTAGCATCTTTTAAAAAAAGTTTTGTTGGTTCTGTTTTTAAAAATATTGTCACTTCCCAGTGACTCCTTCTCTCCTCTAGCAATTATGTACAGTCAAGTAAAACAAATCCCTCCATTGGCCATGTCTGAAAATGGATGCCTCATTCTGAACATGTAGTCTTTCTGCTGAGAGGTCAAAAGGTTTGCTTCACAGTCTTCACCGTGGCTCCTTGAGACTAGAGAGAGTTTTGTCTTTGTAGCTCCAGAACCTGGCACATAGTAGGCCCTTAACAAATACCTTTTAGTTGATTTGTTCAGAATTCTGGAGTGTTGTTCACTTCACTGTTGTTTTTCTTTCCATGATTGTGGGGCTTGTGTAAAATTTTCTCTAGGACACACACATACACACACACACGTCTCTAGCCATTACCTCCACAAGTGGGGGACCCATATTCCTCACCATTCTTTGCTACTACAAAAAAGTGTTGCTATAAATACTGTTATATATAGGAAAACTTGCTGTTGTTATTATTCAGTCATCTTTCAGTCATGTTTGACTGGACCCCTTTTGGGGTTTTTTTTGGGCAAAGATATTGAAGTGGTTTGCCATTTCCTTTTCCAGCTCATTTTACAGTTGAGGAGACTGAGGTAGACAAGTGACTTGCCCCAGGGTCACGGAGCTAGTGAGTATCTGGCAGGATTTGAGCTTAGGTCTTCCTGAGTCCTGGCCTGGCACTCTATTTACAGTGCCACCCAACTGTCTGTTTTCACTGTAGCCTGCTGCACAAGACTATCCATTCTGTTCTTCTGAGACAGGAGTTTGATCAGACACTTCTCCAAGCCCTGTTTGGGTGACTTTGAATTGGGGTACTGTTTTGTGAGGGGAAGGTGGGATGGAGGCTGGGTGGCTTCATTTGCACGAGAAGGAAGGAGGTATGGGCTCAGGTTTGGTGGAGGACTTCTGTTTGGAGAATGAAATACTCTACTAGAAGAGCTGGGGTTTGTCTCCACTTGGCATCTGAGATCTGCACGTTTCTGCTTTTATCATCTCCAGTTGCGTGAGACAATGTTCCATGATGTCTGCGCTTCATTGCATGAAAAACAAATTTTACTTTAGCTGCTGCTTCCTCTTCCAGTCTCTTTGTGAACAACAGGAAATGTAGGTGCTAAGCTGGTAAAAAGTGGCTTTTAAAAGCCCCCTGAGAAGTCAGTGGTTATTTGATGAAGGGATCTTAGACTCCTAATTCATTTTCTTTTAAAAATGAGGCAGGATGGGATGTTCCTGAGCCCTTTGGGTAGTGTCCCCATTATTTGAAGTGGGCAGTGGAGTTTGTGCTGTATCTGGAAGGCACTGGGCCTGGGTTCATATCCTGACTCCCTAGGTGATCTTGGGCAAGTCACTTCTCTCCCTGGTTCTCACTGTTCTCATCTCTAAAGTTCAAAGACAGGATTAGATGACCTTTGAGGTTCTTTCTGGGTCTACGTCTGAGCCTGAGTTGACATTTGAATGGGAGATCCAGACCAAGCCAGCAGATGGGATCTGAGACTGACAACTAGAAGGGACCTCAGAGGCCATCTAGTCCAACCCCAACATTTTACAGAAATGGGAACTGAGGCTGTGGGCTAGA
>NW_027187344.1:11093430-11142767 GCF_028583685.1 Petaurus breviceps papuanus
TGATTCGCCCAAAGCTCACACAAGTGTCAGAGGCAGGATTTGAATCTGGGTCCTCCGGCTCCAGAGCAAGGATGAAATGAAAGTTCTTTCTGGATGATGCTGGAGGAAATCAAAGGATAGCTGTTTACACAGGTAGTCATTTATCATCCCCCGTCTTGTGTAATTTTGAAAAATGCTTAAACACACAGAGGTTGTTAACCTCAAATCCTTTTGATAAAATCCTTAAAACATCATAAACCCTTAGGAGACTTTACCAGGTTATGAGTTCACCTCCTTGCTCTCAGGCAAGATGCTACTTGAGTGGCTTCTATTTTAACAGGCCTTATTTTTAATAACCCATCTCAGGATCTGCCTGACAACAGCTGCCACTTCTACAGGATCTTCCTGCGGTCATTGGTTACTCCTGAATGTGCCAAGGCCAAGGTTCAGATGTGGTCGCCAGGGCCATGGAGCAGGAGGGCCCGGGCTTGTAACCCTTTCCTCCTTCAAACTGCTTAGTTGCTTAACCTGTGAAATAGGAATGGGAATACTCACCCTTCCCACCTTGCAGGGTTGCACGGTGTCCTGCATATAGGTGCTTCATAGTTGACTGACTGATTGGTTGGTTGTGAAGAAAACCCTTTTTATAAACCACTCAGGAAATATAGATGACCTGCTCTGAGGCTGGAGAAGCTGGCGCTTTGGGCAGGGTACCTCTCCCTGCTGCATGTTGCTTGTTTGCCTTGCTCCCCAGATTTTTTACCTCTTTCCTCCCCCTCCCCCTCCCCAATCGAGAAACACCCCTCCCCCCCCCATCTGTTTTCTCTTGGAGCTGGGCCTGCCTGCTGGGTATAATCTGGTACTGTCTTAGAAAGCTAGAGAGAGAAAGCTATTGCTTTGTGGGATTTTATCCTAAGGATGCCTAACACCTCTTGGTGCTTAGAAATCTTACCAGCTGTTTCCCAGAGTCCCAGCAGTACTGTAGGTTATGGGGAGATCAAGGAAGGTTGAATCTCTCTTTCTCTTTCTTTCTCTTTAATATTTTTTAGAATTTCATTAAATATTTCCCAATTACATTTAAAAATTTTTTTAACATTCATTTTTAAATGAATGTTAAAAATTTTGAATTTTAATGGAGAGAAGACTGAGGACCTGAGAATGGAAGGGATTTGTCCCAGGATCACTCAGTAAGTCAGCAGTAGAACAAGGCCTTCTGTGGTGTGACTCAGCTGACTGATCTTGTCTCCTTCATAGGATTAGGGTCCAGACCAATGTTCTTCACTGATAGAAAGGATTTCCGTATTCCAGTGACCAGTACATGTCAGTGTGTGAGGGTTGCCTGACTTCCTCAGGGTGCAGAGCCAGTATGTTTCAAAGGCAAGACTTGAATCCAGGTCTCCTGGCCCTGAGGCCAGCTCTCTTTTTCTTTGCTGCACACTACATCTTCCTGTCTCCTCTATGCAATTGACTTGTGAGGGAATTGTCAAGAAGAAATGGGGAAACTATGTGAATCTTTTGATCATCACACAGAAAGGACATATCAGTGACCAGCATAAACAGAAGAAGCCAGCCCAGAGGGGTCTTGGCTAGGCCCTGAGACTGGATGGTGATTGATTCAATGTCCAAGGGATCTCAGTGAGGCGTCCCTTCTGTGGAGTTCATGTTTGGAATTAGACTCAGAACGTATTTTTCCATTTCTGTGGGGCAAAAAAAAACCCAAACTACTCATCAATATGATGATGGCCACCTGGTCTCCAAGGTGAGACTTCAGGAAGAGGGTTAGAGAAACCAGGCTTAGATTGCCTTGGGAGGGATTAGCATTAAATTTGGGGAGCAACTGCATTTCTGAGAAATTATCTGACTTCAAGGCAGGTTGTAGAATCTCTTTTCCCAGACGTCTTTACTTTGCACAAGAAGAAAGATACAGCCCTTTTCTTGAAGCAGGGACATGAGTCTGGAAGTTCCAATTTTCATCCCTTTCTGGAAAAGGAGAGGGGGGAGCAAATTAAGGGTATAAGCACCTCTTTTCTCAGCTTCTTCTTGGACTATCAAGGCTGGCCATTGTTGGTGCTTCAGGATCTTGTCATATGCATTCTTTGCCCCCTACCCCCACCCCTTTTCCTCCATGGGTGGTCGGGTATCTGGCCAATACTTCTTCCAGGTGCTGTGCCTGCCTAAGACTGGGGCACCACCTGGGAGTGACTCAGGAGGAAGCCTGCCTGGGCCTGTGGGTTGAGCCCCTCCTTCAGGGGCTGAGCTCCTTGCTTTCACATCAAGCAAGGGGGCTTCTAAAACTTTTCTGGAGGTGAGGGGAGGGGACCTGGACAGCACTGCATTCCTTACACCTCTCTGGCTAACCTGGGACTCTCTGGACTAACCTTTGGCCTTGGAGACACATTTCTGACAGTGTATAAGCATAATTTGGAGGATTTTCAGGGGTCAGCGTCCTACATAATCACTAAACATGCTTTGGCTGTTTAAGTATTATCAGGCAAAGTGTCTCTCAGTATCCTGACTGCAGTGATGGGGGCCTAGAATTGCCCTGGGGATAGGGGAGTATAAACTTTGTTGATAGCTCCTTGGAAGTGGCTCTAGCCTGGAACATAATGGGAGCTTAAGTGCTTGTCACTTGATTCTGTGGGGTCATGTTGTAGGATCTTAGATACTTTTAAGGCAGTTTTTATAAAAAAAAATCTTTTAAAATGTTTTATTGATGATCTTTTTTTAATCGCTTCCCAGTAAGTTGCCTCCACCATAGAACCCTCCCTTGCAACAAATTGCTACCCTCCCAAGCAAAACCAATCAGCATGCCATCAGTGTCTGAAAATGTAGGCCTCATTCCTCATTCCTGGCCCCCCACTTCTCTTCCAAGTGGAAGAGAGGCATGTTTCTTCATTGAAGTCACAATTGGACACTGCATTGATCATAGTTGTGAAGACAGAAGCCATTTCTCCCAATGACTCACCAGAGATGGTGTTTCCTTAGCCTTACCTTTGTGGGGAAGATGAAGCACAGAATCATGGGATCATGAGGGACTAATGAAAATGAGTCTAGACCCCGTGGTCCTCTGGTATTCCTGAAAGCATTCAGTGCTTATGCAGTTAGTCTGGCCTTGCAAGCAGGGCTCTCTGGGAACACCAGGCAGCCAGGTCTGAAAAGGCAAATACTCTAAGTAGCCATAGTTCCATAGTGAAAACCTCGCTCCTTAGTAATAGCAGGCCGGATACTCATTTTCTTACCTTTCTGTGGTCTTTGTAAGGGCAGAATCTCTTCATTTTGACTTGAAATACTTTTTCTCCTCTTTGGTCCCTCTGTCCTTGGGACAGGGCCTCTAGTCTTGGTCTCTATCTGGAGTCTACCTGACAGTTGAGCTGTCTGGGGATGAGCTAGAAACTAGGAAGGAATGTAGATTTTTCTCCCCTTCTTATCCTTGACATTGTACTCAAACTTTTCCCACTGAAGCCCCAAGTCCTGACAAACACAAAGGTTTGACCTCTGTGATCTGTGATGACTCTACCTCCTTGCTCTAGGATAAGATTCCTTAAGTTTATGTCTCCCATTCTTGGAATTGGCGTGTTTAGAAGTCAACATCAGACATTCTGGAATTGAGACTAGGACTGAAAGATTCTTTGTTAAGTAAATTTAGCTCTATTGCTGAGTGGCATTTTTTTATACTTCCTGCAAATATTTATATGAATACTAGGTTCTCAAGGGAGAAGTGCTCCCATTTTTATTAATAAATCAGTGTTCTTTTCCATGTTGTTGGAATCTATAGCTTTCCATGAATTACATTGACTCTCTTTTGGAACTTAAATGTGTCTGGGCCCTGAATATCCAGAACAGATAAGTGTCAGTGAGGGGGTAGATCTTTACAAAGCCATCAGTTTCTCTTGTCTGTAGAGCTAGGAAGAATGAGTCATTGGCCCTGGAGTGAATGACATTTATGGATATCACCATCCTAGTGTGTCAAGCCAGTCTGCATTGTTGGGAGGGCAGAGGAGCTGGTATTGTCTGCTACTGTCACTCCCAAAGCTAGTAGCCTGATTTGCACTTAACATGTCCAACATGGCAGCTATGTTGTAGGAATACATTACTTTCACATTCCATGCAAGTATGGGTGCGTTTCTGCCCAGCGTCAAAGAACTGGATCAGACATTCTACCCCTCCAGTTGTGACTTTCTTTAAATGAAAGCATTCCCTGCAGATGTGAATTATCTTTCTCATCAGTGCCCCTGAATTTAATGTCACTGTTTGTTTGAGTCTCTAATGCCCAGCCATGGCTTCCTGCCCTAGCTTCCACCTCTAGTGAGAGGTTTTTAGGCTTCTCCATGGCTTGATTTGAGGACTGAAGAAAGTATTTATGTCTGGAGTGGTAAGAAGTATTTGTGTCTGGCAGCCCAGAAGAATAAATTCTCTCTCTGGAAACATTTATCTGCTAGGATCTCTGAATGCCACTCTTATCAAAGAACAGAGTGACTTCCAGAGAATCTACTCACTGAACATTTTCCAGTTGACATCATTTATGTTTTGGAGGATTGTCAGTGGAGGAGGGAACTGACAATGTCAGGTCCAGAGCAACTTACGTTCCTGTCCCCTTCCTGACAATCTGTAGCCAAGAGGAAACAGACGTGGCCTGTGGCTGCAGCATTAACGCTAGAGCCCAGTGATTTCTCAGCCCAAGTTTTAGTGAGCCCCTTCCTTGGGACCCCTATGGTAGCAGATGTTCTAGATTTAAATTGTTTCCTTATTAGACATTTGCATCTCCGGGCTGATCTGGCTTTCATCAGTCGGAAACTCCTATTGCATCATCATTGCTGTGCTGGCTTTGCCAGGGAGTCAGCCAGCCAGCCCCCTGTTTTTGGGAGAATTGAATTGGTTTGTTTTCGTTGTTGGGGTGTGTGTGTGTACACACTTGGTGTGCCCATGCGTGTAGGCACAGAGGAGCTTCTTGGGGGCTGGGAAATACAAGTTCCAACCCAGGTCCTTGATCGATGAAAGGTTTTCCCAGACCCTCATTGACTGTGGCATTTTTTTCATCCCTTTGGTCCAGGGGATTCCAGGAGTGGCAGTTCAGTGGAAAAAAACTGGAATCAGAGGACCTGATTCTGCTATTTACTGCTTGTATAAACGTGGGTATCAAGTCACTTTACCTCTCTGGGACTCAATTTCCCCATCTTTAAATGAGGGTAGGAGTGAGAGAGGGAGTGGTAGACTAGAGCACTGCTAAGATTCCTTCCAGCTTGGACATTTTGTAATCTAAGGCCTGAGGTTATTTTTATGCCCTGCAGAGGTGAAGAGTCTGAGAGTAAAATGTGGTTTGTTCTTTGCCTCCTGACCCAGTGGACTGTACTCCCTAAATTCTTTTTAGTATAGAGAGGAGTAAAAGCAAGACCCTCCCATCAAAGCAATTGGAGACTCTGTTACATTTGAATTAACCCATTTGAAGCAAACCTAATTTTAGCTGTAGTCTGCCAGCCTAGCACAGGGTGTGAAATTTGAAGCATTTTAAACTGAGAGTCTGTCTATAGAAAAAATGACTTTTTCCCTCTCTTGCTGGCCTCCAGCTTCCCTGGCTCTAACTAGTGGTTTTCTACCTGGTGGAAATTGAAAAGGGATGGGGCTGAGTGACCAAAAAGCTCCATAGGCTTACACTTTGAAGTGGAACCCTTGCTTATAATTCTTGGGTGACTAATTATTTTGGGGGGTCCCCAAATCAAGGTCTTACCCTACCCACAGAGTTGTGTTGTCCCTTTAAGTCAGGTTCCTGGAATCAGGAAGACCTGAGTTCAGATTTACCTGCCTTGGCTTGAGTTTGCTCAGCTGTAAAGTGAGGATAATAATTGCAAACTATCACCCAGGGTTGTTGTGGGGATCAAATGAAATAACCCATGTTAAGTGCTTTGTGAACCTCCAGATCCCATGGAAGTGCTAGCTGTTACTATATTTCTAAACCTCCCCCCCCCAGTAAGGCAAAAGAGTGCTTCAGGGTGCCATGTTGCCACCCTGAGTCTTGTTTTCCTACTTTTCTACTGCCCTAGGACCCAGGAAGGTATATACGTTCAGGAACAGGTGGGTACCGAGTGGCAGATGTGGGTTTTGTATTTTGTCGAGGGTCAGGGACAGCCACGCTTGTAGAAGGAATCCTGGCCTTTCCTCTCTTGAAACACAAAGAATGCAAGACTCCCTTCTTACCTCTTTCACTAGGGTAATCCTGTCAAAGGACTCATACATGTGTTAGTAAAGATGGGTTTTCCTAAACATCTTTAAAGTGTTTATGGCAAGATTTGTTGAACAGGAGTCTATCCAGCTTGGTGTGGCTTGGTCTATTTCAGGAGGACCCAGAAATAGAACTGGGTTTTGTCCCTGCCTGTCTGGTTTGGGTCAGGCCCATTGTGGCAGGAAGCCTGTGATTACTGAGGTGGGCTGGGGGTGGTCCCCTGCAAGACTGCCCCTCAGTCATCCTCACCTCCCTGGGGTTTGATCTAATTGTATATCTAGAGAATCTCAAAGCTGAAAATGAAACTCTTCTGAAGTCACTTTTGAAAAACCGTCCCTATAATTACCTGCCCTGAGACAGCAGGCTGGACGTTTAGGCACCCAAAATATCAGGCTGTTGGGATGGCTACAGCGACCTCTCCCAAGCTCATAGAAAATCCCTTTCTTTTCTGTGTGTTATTTCTATTCTATCATGCCCCATGAGAGTAGAAGAGAATTTTAGACTATTTAAGAGAAAAGATATTTTAAAATTTAGTCTATCAAAATATATAAAAATTAAATTACCTTCCTAAAAGATGGTTCCTAGCTCAGCTAAAGTATCAGTTGGACAAAAGAAAAAAAATCTGACATTTCAATGGTTGCTTCCACCCCCCCCCCCCCCCCGCCAAGTTCTGCAAATGAGCAATCATTTATTATGCTAAGTTTCAGAGACCCACTTTCAGAACTGGCATCCGCCACGTTCACTGCTCTTTCACTAAACATCCAAGTCTCTCTTCGGTTGGTGGCACATCTAGAATTGGAAGGGACCCTAGAGGCCATCACATCCAACCCCCCTCCTTTTTCTAGATAAGGAAACTGAGGGCCAGGGGGTTTGAGTGAAATGTCCACTGACTTTGGGCAGTGTTTGAGGTAGGATTTGAATCTGGGTTCTCTGGTTCCAGAATCAGAGCTTTTTCTCATTGTCCCAACTTACTTTCTGGTCCTCTTTCACTTTCAAAGTAACATCTCAGATTTATTAATTATACAATTGAATTTATTATTCCACTTTCCTATATCCCTTAGTCCTTTCACATAAGCTTATGGCACATTCTTGTAAAAATCTTATTTTGTTGAAACCTTTTGTTTTTATACAGTCTTTGTTTTCTTAGTATATCTTTCCATTACTCCTTATACAAAGAACCCTTCCTTGTACCAAAAAATGAAAAAGGAGTATGTTCAGTATTCCAAAGCCATAGCCCCTCACCTTTGCAAAGAAAAGAAGGAAGGAGACTTTTGGGCCGAGGGAAATTTTTGATCTCCAGGATTCCTCCTCCATACTGAGACTTTGGAGATTTTTTCCCTACCTCTTAATAACCTTATCACCAAGCTCCCATTACTTTTCTCCACCTCAGTATTCATATCAACAGTAACCACTCTTTTTTTGTCTACCTTGCATCCCTGAGCTGCTGATAAATAGGATCTTATACTTCTCATAACATCTTGTGATGGGAGTGCCCATATTTCCTCTCTCATTTTTATAGGTGGAGAAACTGAGGCTGAGGCATCAAGACAGGTTTGTCCAAAGCCTCATAGTAAGTCAGAAATAGACTCTCTTTCATTACTCAAGAACCCAGGCTGTTCAGTCCAACAAATATTTACTGAACAAACATTTACTGAGTGAGCCTACGGATCTCTGCTGGTCAGGGCCCCAGGGAACATTGAGGCTTGGTAAGGCCCACCCAAGTCCTCCTGAGCACAGTTGGTAATTGTGCCCATACCACAGACTGTGTAGCCTAGCTCCATGACCTCTTGGAAAAATAAAGATGGGCATGCTATCTCATTCCCAGGGGAGTGGTGATAAATGAGTGTTTATCAACGTGGTGGAAATGGGAAGGAAGTTACAGTGCTAAGCCAACAAACAACCTGCTTGTTGCATAATGGGCAGAATCTGTATAATGATTTGGTTCATTTTACCATAAAGGAAAGAGAGAGAAAAAAACTGTTACCTAAGCCTGGGGAACCCTCTTCCAGTGTTTTGAATCAGCGTACTTTAACCAGATCAGTCCTGGCAAGAGACATTTGAATCATGTACAGGCCACCACCTTACCTGCATTCAGCCCAAAGCTAGTCCTTTACAAAGGAAAAAAAAAATCCCACAATTCTGTTGAGTATTTTGTTCCAAGTGACTAATCTCTTTTGGGTGTTCCAGCACGTCTAACCTAGGATCCATTTAAGTCTTTTGGAGCCTGTCATCTGACTCTCCAGTGGGTTGGGTGAGGAAGAGGGGAGGGAGAGGTAGGACAGGTAAGTTTTGAATAGTCTCAGATTCCAGTCTCAACACAGAGAATCCATCTGCAGCCTCCAAACAGTTCAGATGGCTTCCCACCTTCTTACCTACACAGGCCTGAGCTGCGGGTTCCCACTGGTCATTCTTAGCCATTGTTTAGGGTCCAGTTTCTGCCTCTCCTGCTTTTAAGTTAATTCCAGAGAGACCATCCTTGTATCTTCTGTAGCCTTTTCCCCCAACCTCCATGCAGTCCTTAATTTACTGAAAGGTCCTCAAGTTCTGAAAATGATGTCATGTGAGTAGGGATGGGTGAGGAGGACCTAGAAAAAAATTCAGGAGAGACCAGAAAGAACAGGTTGTTGGTGGAACCTGGAAAGACATTGATAAGAAAGTTCAAAATACTGTGATAAGAAAATAGTCATTGTATGTCTTGCTAAGACAGAGTGTTGTTCAGTTGTGTCCAACTCTTTGTGACCCCATTTGGGGTTTTCTTGGCAAAGGTACTGAAGTAATTTGCCATTTCCTTCTCCAGCTCATTTTACAGATGAGGAAACTGAACCAAACAAGATTAAGTGACTTGCCAGAGCCAGATTTGAATTCAGGTCTTTCTGACTGCAGGCTCAGTGCTCTCTCTCCTGTACCACCTAGTTGCCTTAAAACAATCATCAGAGTAGACAAATGGAAGGGACACTGAATTTGGAGTGAGGGGATCTGTGTTTGAATCTGTCATCGACCACCTCAACCTGGATGACCTTGGGTAACTTTGATGGACAAAAGAGA
Organism: Petaurus breviceps papuanus; assembly: GCF_028583685.1. NCBI lineage: Eukaryota > Metazoa > Chordata > Mammalia > Diprotodontia > Petauridae > Petaurus > Petaurus breviceps. The sequence goes on from NW_027187344.1 coordinate 11,102,672, forward strand.
CCATGAGGAGAGTGGTTCTGGAAGCCCAGCTTTAAAGTGCACTGGTCTTGGAGTCAGGAATAGTCCAGTGCTACCTGGGACGTATCAGCTGGGTGACCCTGGCTGACACTGAACAAGGCCTCGTTTTCCCTTTCTGTAAAAATCATTAAATTACCTTGAGATTTCTCCCTTGTCAGGACCAGTGGTGACACCCCAACAAAGGCTGTCCCACTGTCCTACCCCCCATGCCCCACCCCCAGTATTCTGCCCCTTCCCACTGTCCTCATTCTAAAGACTAAAGATCAGCCACCCCCTGTACTGAAGGCGGCCTTTGCTAAGGGTTCAAGTACAAAGCTGAGTTTATAGTGTAAGTTAATAGCTGACTCAGTTTAGCAGGCTGGCCATTTTCCAGGAAACAGAAATGGGTATGTGTTAGTGAAATCTTGGGAAACCCTAACTGAGCAAAGACTGAGTACGGGAGGGATGGGTGTGGTGTTCACTGTGGGTGGAGTTAACCTGGGAAAGCTCCTTTTTTTTTTGTTTTTTGTTTTTGCTTTTTGGAGGGGGAAGGGCAGGGCAATTGGGGTTAAGTGACTTGCCCAAGGTCACACAGCTAGCAAGTGTTAAGTGTCTGAGGTCAGATTTGAACTCAGGTCCTCCTGACTCCAGGGCCAGTGCTCCATTCACTGCACCACCTAGCCGTCCCCTGGGAAAGCTTCTTAAAGGAAGTAGGGATTATGGATTGACTAAGAATTATGGATAGAAGTGTTGGTCTTAGAATCTGGAAGACCAGAGTTCAAATCCCATCCCAGACACTTCATAGCTGAACAAGTCAGTTATCCCCACAGCCTCAGTTTCCTCATTTGTAACAATAAGAGGGTTGAACTTGGTTGCCTCCAAGGTCCATTCCAGCTCTGAGTCTATGATGCCACCCACCATTTGTACAGAATGGTTGAAAAAGACAGTCCCTATTAGACAGTCCCTAATTAGTCAGCAAGTATTTACTATGTGCCAGGCTCAGTATTGGTGCTGGGAATATAAAGAAAGGCAAAGACATGGTCCCTGCCCGGTGAGGGAGACAGTAGGCAAACAGTTGCCCAAATAAAAGGCCTGTGCCCTGTAGTGGGTGGGAGATCATCTCAGAAGGAAAACACTGGAAATTGGGGATTTTGATGGCCAGATGTTTTTGTGACTCATCAATGGAGGAGAAGTTTTGAGTCATTCCCTGGCTGGTTTATAATGTGTCTATACATGCCAATTTACTGGAGAAATAGAGGCACAGAGAAGTTCTAGGGTCATAGTCAGTGGTGGAGTGGGGATCAGCATCTGCTCCTTCAGGGTGCCTCAGACCCAGGAGAAGGATCCGGCCTTTGTTCACACTGGGCCCAAGATGCTGTAGCTGTGAAATTAATTGTGATGCCCTAGAGTTTTCCAGAGAACCCAGAAGGGCTTTCACAACTGCCTCATTCTCTATATTAACTTTTTTTGGGGGGGAGGTGGGAAGGCAGGAAGTGACTTGCCCAAGGTCGCACGGCTAGTAAGTGTTGGAAGTGTCTGAGGCTGGATTTGAACTCAGGTCCTCCTGACTCCAGGGCCGGTGCTCTACTCACTACACCACCTAGCCACCCCCACCCCCACCCTCTATATTAACTTAAAGAAGTGGGAAAGGGGCGCCCAGGTAGCACAGCGAGTAAGAGCACCGACTCCAGTGTCGGGATGACCTGGGGATCGAATCCAGGCTCATACACTTAGCACCCACCCAGAAACACCTGGCTGTGTAACCTTGAGCAAGTCACTTAACCCCGATTGCTTAAAAAAAAAAATAAAAAAAAGAAGTGGGGAAAAAATGAGTGGGAATGGGGAGTGTTGCACACAAATCCCCAGTTTACAAAAGGGTGCCCAGAAAGAGATCATATAATGAATCTTTAAGCCTTGGGGGTAGTTCTTGACTCCTTAGGGAATGTCCTTGAGCTATACTGCCTCCCAGTTATAGACCAGTTCTTCCTAGAATATTGTTTTCTGAGGTGACATTCCACAGAGGTAAGGGTGGAGGGTCATTTTATCCTTAACATTATTTAAGCTGGTAGGACAATTGAGAAAAGTATTGGTTTCTGAGTGGTATTACCCTTCACTGGGTTCCCTGGGATTCCCAGATGTTCACTGTAATGATTCAGTAAGGATCATTGCAGGACTTTCAGGGTATCTCCTAACCTCAAAACAAGCTGCTGGCAAAAAGGTTCTGGTGATTCATTTGAGTTATCTACAAGCTCATCCAGCACAGGAGGGAGGCCTTATCTTCCCTCCCTGTGACCTGACTGGTAACCTGGACTCCCTGTCTGGGGTCACAGTGGGTGTGGAGACATTCATTTTCTCAGCTGCCCCACTCCTCTCCACCCTACCTTCTCTTCCCTTTCCTGTTGTGTTGGGTGATCCTAGAGATAATTGCCCTGTAGCTGATTGTCCTGTTTGGATTCATGGACCTTCAGCCACCCCTCCCTGAGCACTTCATCTGTCAGGTCTGTTGCAGATCTCCAAAAAGATGAGAACCCTTTCTTTTCAGACCCTAGCAAACAGAATAGAGTTGGCGATGTGAGTTGTAAGCAGCCTCTCCCAGGACATTTGAGCCAAGCGTGCTTACTCCTGCTCATACGCAGATTCAGTACCTGCCTTCTCTCTCTCAGCTACATGGCCCTGTGCACACTCCTTTCCAGCCCTGAGCACATGAGAGGCCCTTCAGAGTGCGTAGACTTGTTCTCACATTACCACCCACCCCCCATTTCAGTCCACCCACATACCCTTCTCCCTGCACATAGCCCACCTCCAGATCCCACTTCATGCTGCTGAGACATTGTTCCAATCAGCCTCCCCTGCCATCTCCCGCACACCCTCCGCCCTACTCCCACGTCTGTCCTCTCTGAATTTCCAGCAGTCAGGAAATAAACTCCCTGACAGTGAAAATGGAGCTGATGTTCTCTGCCTTTGGCTTCCTAAGCTTTCACCCCACCCTGCTGGAGAGTTCTGATGGACAAATGAGAAGATGGGGGCTAGCCCAGCTTTCAGACCAGCCCAGTGGGTCTTGGAGCCAGCAAGACCTAAGGCCTGGTGCAGCCTCAGACACTTAACAGTTGGGTGACCCTGGGCAAAGTCATTTTCTCTCTCTCAGCTGCAGTTTTCTCATCTGTAAAATGGGATAATAATAGCACCTATTTCCCTGGGTTGTTTTGAGGATCAAATGAGATTTTATGTGTGTGTATGTACTATGTACATACATAATGTATGTATATATGTACATATGTAAAGCACTTTGTAAAACTGAAACTCCTGTAACTATTGTTGTATTATTGTTATTCCCTTGAGTTGATAAATTCATCTGAAGGAAACAAGCAGTACCCTAAATGCCTCCCCCCTCCCCATTCTGTAGGCCAGTCTAACTTCACCCATGTTCTTCACTCTTAGGGAGGAAGTACAAGAGAATTGTGTCCGATGGAGGAAAAAGTTTACGTTTGTGTGTAAAATGAGTGCTAATCCAGCCACTGGCCTCCTGGATCCCTGCATCTGCAGAGTGTCTGTCCGAAAGGTGAGCTTGTTTTTATGAGAGGCAGGAATAGTATCTGTGAGGGGTCAGTCGATGGTTTATGTTTAAATGAGCCACAGTGAAGTCAAGAGTCCATAGGTTCTGGCTGAAGTTATGCCTTTGATTCCCTGTCATTTTGGACCCTAGTTTTCCTAGATGGACTCAGGAAGCCTAGATCAGGCCTTCCTTTTTTAGTCTCTGAGAGATATTTCTGAGGGCAGTCCTGTTGGGGTGGGAAGTACCCAGGTGGGGGCCTAGGAGATAGATGAGTGAGTGACAGGTTTTTTTCAGTTGCCTTAGCAATCCTGTTGACATATCTTCTCTTTTTGTAGGAGCTGAAAGGTGGGAAGGCCTACTCCAAGGTAAGAATCTTATAAAACAATTCCCCAGGGCATGGTTTCCCAGAGAAAGAAATACCAGAGTGAAAGAAAAAGCTACCCAGCTTTCTTTTCTATAGGCAGGACTGCCCAAATATCCCAGATTAACTCTGCTTTTTCAAAGTCCCTCTTTTTCCTCCCGACTCTCTCCTGGAGTAAGGGTAGAAGGGTCTTGACTTCTTGACTTTCCTCTCCTTTTTAATTTGTTATTGTTGTTGAGTAGTTTTCAGTCATGTCTGACTCCTTGTGCATTTGAGTTTTCTTGGCAAAGTTACTGGAGTAGTCTGCCATTTCTTTCTCCAGCTCATTTTTACAGATGAGGAAACTGAGGCAAACAGGATTAAATGCCCAGGGTCACCCAGCTAGTAAGTGTCTGAGGCCAGATTTTAACCAGGAAGATGATTCTTCCTGACTCCAGACTCCAGGTGTGGTACTGTATCCACTGTACCACCTAACTGCCCCCTTGTATTTAATAGCCCATTCTGTTAGAGTTCTTTATGTGTAAGACCTTAAATTCTCCTTGTTGACCGCAAAACCTGCCATCTATTCTCAGTAAAGGTGGAGAATCTCTCTCCTGACTAATGGGGGGGGAACATCTTTTTCTCTCACTCCTTGTTAATAGACTAAACCTAGATATCACTGTCTGGCAGTGCCAGGTAGGACCAGATCTGTTATCTCCATCATCGCTGTCCCAGTTTCAGTCAGAGAAATGGCATTGCTCCTCTGTTTTATGCCCTAGGGGAATTGGCTGGGCCAGAGGAAGAGAGGGAAATGCCTCTGGCTCTTGACCCTCTCATCTACACTTAGGATCTGGGATGGTGCTGCCAAGGGTACATCCTTCATCTGGGCAGGCAGCCCATTCTGATGATTCCCAGCTGGAGGTCAGGAAGAATGGTTGGGGCTGGGACCGACTCTCTGCCCTATCTCTGTCCCTGGGAGTAGTGGTCCCTGAAACCGGGACAGGTGAAGATCCTTTCAAAATGAACACTTTTCCTCCTGATACTTCTCTGAGCTGGCTGAGAACAGTGTTCTTGTCTGGGAAAGAAAGCCCTAGCTATTGTGAGAGTTCAAGGCTGAATAAATAGTGTCTTTCTCTTTCTACCATCCAGTCTCTATTAGCCAGACTTCTCCTTTGGGAAGCGGCTGTTTCAGCAAAACATTGGTACCTGGACCCCTAGAGAGAACAGTGCTTGATCAGTTCGAGGGGGGCAGGGAGAATATGTGGTACCTTAGATAAAGGGTAGGTACTCAAGAGCAGTCAGTGGTCAAGGTGAGTGCTACCTTGGACATTCTGATAAGCCTCTTCCTCCTGTGGCCCACTTAACTGGAGTGAATTATTCTCAGGAAATGATGAAAAATGCTTCAAATACTGTACCTTAAGCACAATAGGGGAACGATATATATATTTGTCTTTAAGGTAATGCTTTAAGGTGATGGTACTGAGCTAACTTCCTTAAATGAGACTAACATCAAGAGAGCCTTTCAGTTTGGAGACCCCACCCACTCTCTCTCTACCTAACTCAGAATATGTGTGGGCTCTAAAAAAGACTCAGTGTTCAATCCAGTCCAAGACAATACTTGACTAAGCCTTATTAAACTCCCCAGAATTCACTCATCATCTCCTGACTAAAATGGGAAACTGGGCATCCACATATAAGAACCCGTCTCCTGTATGCTCCCTAAGAGAGTATAGATTCAGCTTGAGCCGTGCCACCCTGCCTCATCACAGATGGGCACTAATTCAGAATACCCATCATTGGGCTTCTTGGTGAAGGGAAAGTACACTGTCTTGACTCAAGGGGATTTTTTTCAGCTTGGGTTTTTCCCGTGCTTCTACTCTCTTCTCTACCATCACCATCACACCCCCTTTCCCTTTTAATGTCTGTTTTCTTTAATCTCTGACTTAGTGTGGTTTATCTTGAGATATACTTGCTCAGTGGCTACTCCTAGGAGAAGGGATTCTGCCCCCCTGCCCACTACTTTTGTTTCTTCAGACAGACATGGTAGAATCCTCTCCATAGTTCCAAGAATGGCCTTGAAGTCTAGGACTCTGGGTATTAGCACCCTGATCTCAACTGTCCCCTTACCATAGCTACTTGTCCTTCACTAATGAACTCTTATCCATCCTCTGCTATAAGAATAATCTATTGGAAGCATTTAAACTTCCTTCCCTGCCTGTTCAGACCAGTTTGCCTCTTTTATTCTCCAGTGGATATTTTTTTTCTAGCTGACCCTCATTTCTTGAGGGTGGGGTGTACGTCTGGAGGAGGTATTGCATTCCCAGGTGTGTCCAGCCCAGGGAACAGCCCACCAAAAATCTCTTACAGGGACCTGCAGGCTTAAAGCTGATATTTCATGCTGCTTGTACTACTACTGGTGCTTCCTACAGACCCTAATTCTTGTTTCCAGGGAATTATGTCAGTTTCATCGACAACAATAGCCTTTCATCTCTTGGCGTGAGGGCCAGGGTGCATGCTGGGAAGACTGAGGACAAAGAGGGCCTTATTATGTGGTGTGGATGTGTGATTCTGTTTTTTTCACATCATTGACCTAGTGCCTTCCCTGTCCTTGGTTATGCAACAGCCCCAGGCAGTTTAACCCTCTCCAGGATGGCTCAGAATTTGCATTTCTCCCTCTTCCTCCCAGCCTTCAAGTTAACATAGCATCCTGGCCAGAGGTGGCCAGATATCCTCTGGAATATTGTGCTTCCCACTCACACAGTAGCTGAGCTGTTGACAACAGTGTTAGTCTCTGCTTCTTTCTTATCTTTTTCCTTGCAACACCTGCATCTTTCTTCATTGACTATTTCCCTCCCCCCTCTTGTCTCTCCCTTCCTACTCCCCTTCCTTCCTCTCTTCCAGCTAGGATTTGCCGACCTGAATCTGGCTGAATTTGCTGGCTCTGGTTCCACTGTCCGATGTTGCTTGCTAGAAGGATATGATACCAAGAATACCCGTCAGGATAACTCCATCTTAAAGGTATCTCCAGTGAAGGAAGACCAGCTTCTTCCCCTCTTTTCCACCCCGGCCCTCCTTACCTCTAGCAGCTGGTATGGTGATAACAAAATCAGACAAGAAATGGGAAACACCTTAGAGAGCATAGATTTGGAGCTGGAAAAGACCGTTGGAGATGAGTAGATTCATCTCCCTTATTTCGCATATGAGGAAGCTGAGACTCATAGAGTTAAGCTAGACTGCCAAAGGACTCTTCCCTAACCTTTTTACTTCCTTGAGTGGTACCCTAGAAGTCAAATGAATGAGAAATCCAACATTTCCATTTCTCTGGCATAGATTGTGATGCACCCTGTGCTCGGGAGTGGTGGTTTTGAAGGCTGGCAGTCACCTGGTTTATTCACACTCATCTCTCCCTGGCTCAGCCACGTGCTGGCAGAGGTTTTTAAAGGAGGCAGCTTCCTCTGATCTCTGTTGTCTTTGCCTCCCCCAGGAGAGAGAGAGACATGAAGGGCTGCTTCCTCCTCCAGAGGAGCCCAGTTCCTTCTTGCTGTCCACACCCATCCATCTGCCTAAGAAAACAGTCTGGTCCCAACAACATCCTCCTTGAACAGATAAATTATGCGCATGTTTGTCTCCTGGGAGAGTCTGGGGGATGTGTAGGAGTAGGGAGCTAGCTGGCAACCCTGGCAGCCAACATCAGACAGCTATCAGGCTACTGGGAAAAGATGAAGGTTTCTCAGGATCCTCCGTGTTGGGATAGATACACAGCTCAGGCCCAGCTGTCAGCATTTGGGATCAGAAAACCTGATGTGGGGAGGGAGGTTTGGTCTTTGTTTCTGAACTGAGGAAATTAGTATTAAGAGGAAGGAAAGAGTAGATAGTAAAAGAAATCCAAAACTAGAGAACCAAACATCCAGTATTCTGTGTACTTAGGAATATAGACAGATTCAGAGCTTATGCATTTCAGGGCTAGAGAAACTAAGCAACGTGGCAAATAGGACTACCCTAGTGGGACGTCTCATCTTTGAGATGGGGGATGGTCTAGATCAGTTCTAGACTAGACCACAGTTCTAGATCAAGGTCTAGAGGTGGGGGTTCATGACCTTTTTGTGTAGTGGAACCCTTTGAGAGCATAGTGAGGCCTACTGATGATCCCTTCTCAGATCAATGTTTTTAAATATACAAACTCTAAAGTAGTTATGACTACAAAGGAAACCAATCATAATGAAGCAGTTATCAAAGTATTTTTTAGAAACCAAGTTTACAGACATCAGGTTAAGAACTCCTGGTCGAGTATGATTTAGGCTTGAAACTTCTAGGTCTTTGCCTTCGAGGAGGTTCAGATTATTATTTGGTAGTACTTGTGGTTAATAAGAGGAGGTTCAGGTTATTATTAATTAGTAATGATTATGGTTAATAAACCTGTGGGGCCTAGATACTTAGAAGGAAAGCATTGTGTAAACACAGGACTATGGATGTGTGTGAATTAGTATTTGAAGTGTTAGCTCCTTTTTACAGATAGGGAAACTACGTCCCAGAAGTAAATAATAACGATAGCTAGCATTTACATACAGTGCCTTTAGGGTTTGCAGAGCACAGTGCATGTTACCACATTTGATCCTTCTAGCCAACACTCCCTCCCTCCCACCCCCATGGGATAGCTGCTGTTATTATCCCCATTTTACAGATGGGCAAATTGAGGCTGAGAGAGAGATGAAGTGACTTTCTCATGCTCACACAGCTAGTAATTGATGGAGGTGGTATATACCACCTCAATGCCTCAGTGAAATAAATATCTGTAGCCACTCACCTGATAACTGTCTGAATAAAGATTCACTTCTAGGTCTTGAGATTCGGTCTATCATGATTTCCATGGTATGATTCCGATGTCTTCTCATTTTTTCCTATCAGGTCACCATTGGGATGTCCTTGCTCTCTGGAGACCCCTGCTTTAAGACGTGAGTTTTTAACCCTTTCTTGGTGTTGTGTCTTACATTCTGGGGGATAAAATGTTGAAGGGAGGGATGGATGAGTCCGTCAATGGCCAAGGTGTTGACTTTTAAGGATGGTCAGACTAGGAAAAAGAGAAAGGGGAAAAGTCTTGGAGACTTAGATTAAAAGGTAAGAGCATGGACTCTTCTTTTTCTGTATATGTCTCCAGTGTTTAGCACAGTGCTTGGCCCATGGTGAATGCTTAATCAATGCCTTTTCATGCATTCATTCATTTTAGTTCTATCTGGAAGCATTAGAAAGTAGACCTGGGAAGTTATATTTTCTCTCAGTTTTGATTAGCCTCCATGGCTTGTGAAAATGCAGGGTTTTACAGAGAAACTGGAAATTGGGTGTTTTTTTTCCACTTAGGCTTTGGCTATTTTCTAGTTTAAATGCTCCCTGGGGCCTTCCTTCAAGTGAAGATTCATGGAGCTATAGGCTAGCAGGAGTGGCAGAGGTCATTGATGCTCACCACCTTTTGCCTTACAGGCCGCCTTCCACAGCCAAGTCCATCATCGTCCCCAGCCAGGACACATCCCTACAGTTGACCTGTAAGGGTGAGGGTACAAGCAGCAGCAGCAGTGCAGCCAGCAGCTCCACGACCCTCACGGGGCCCCGGCAGGCAAAGGCGAGGCCCACCATCCTTGGATCAGGTAGCAAGCCCAGCCCTCTACTCTTCCTGAGCCTTTGCTATGTGACCTCTGGCAAATGATTGACCTACTCTGGGTACTGGCTTTCCTAAGTGTCAGATGAAATATTGTCATGTGCTTCCTAGGAAAGGAGAAGGAGGACCCCTGTTCTCTAGAGGAAAGCATGTGACTTCTATTATGTATTGGGTTGGGTTATCAGGAGAAAAATTTAATCAGTTTCCAATGTATACACCTAATGCTGTATTAATTCAGTTTCACAAATATTAAGTAGCTTCTCTGCTCAGAGCATTGTATTAGGGTAAGATACAAAGATAGGTAAACACATTGGAGTACCAAAATAGTGTACTGTTAAGCTCCTGAAATTTCTCTGTACCTTCAGTGGCTGTTTACCCGCTTAAAGTTCAGACATTATCTTTGCCTGGCATTCAAGGCTTTCAGCAGTCTGGTGCTACCCTGCTTTTCCAGGCTTTGTACTATATGTACTCCAGCCAAACTGATTTACTCTTTGGCCCCTGAACGGGCTCTGTTTGCTCCTCTGTATCTTCGTTCTTACTGTTTCCTGTTGCTATAATGCCTTCTTCTCTCACCTAAGTTCAGTTCCAATCTCGTTTTTACTTTAAATTTTTTTTATTATCTTTTACTTTATATCACTTTCATTCTGGATATATACCTTCCCCATCCCTTACCCAGATACATCATCCGTTTTAACAGAAACCAAAACACAAAACAAGAAAAGGAAGAAAAGAAGCAACTCAGCAAAACCAACCTATCTCCCGAGTCTGACAGTGTCTTCAGTGTCTCGTACCCATAGTCCCTCACTTCTGCAAAAAAACCTGCCCTGCCTTTCAAGCCTGACTTAAACCATGAGTCCCCCAGGAGGGCGATGATCTTCCCACCTTCCACTCCACACACTACTTGGTTTTGTAAGACTTAGAGTGTAATATCGTACATCATAGTTGGAAGTGTCTCTGTTAGCCGGAGGTCTGTAAGGGCAGGGAACCAGGGCTTTTCTGATTTTTGTAAATGTAGGGAATGAATAAATAAAGCACATTCCTTGTTAGAAAATTAAGATACGGGGCGGCCAGGTTGCACAGTGAGTAAGAGCACCGGCTCCAGTGTCGGGGTGACCTGGGATCAAATCTGGGCTCAGATATTTAGCACCACAACCAGAAATAACTGGCCGTGTAACCTTGAGCAAGTTATTTAACCCCAATTGCTTAAAAAAAAAAAAAGAAAATTAAGATACAAGCACATGTGACACAGATATAGGATAGAATGTTGATAATGTGATAGTGACTAGAGAAAAAGGCCATAAAAGTATAGGAGCTAGCCAGCAATATGGGAGAGTTGTCATGGCCTGACCATGTACATGCTGGCCTCTGTTAATCTCTATACTTCAAAGCTTCATAGTTCTCCCACTATGAAACTCCCAAAGCTAGTCCATTTCAGCAGTTTAAGAATATGTGAATTGGATGCTCACCTTCCCCTTTGTCCTTTGACAAACCTGTGCAAATGCTGCCTTTAAAAAATTGTGGGAGTTGAGATATCTGATCTTTCTGATCCCCATCCACTCAGTGCCTCAGGCTCTAGGAACTGAAAGTGTTGCTTACCCAGAGCTCCCTCAATGGACCCATTGGGTTATTCCTGCACTCACTGTTGGTCAGACCCAGTTCTGCTTGGAAGCAAGTTCATAAGGAGCCTGCCTGTTCAAGTATCCAGGCCACTCCATCCTTGCTCTGAAGTTTTTAGGAGTTGGAGTTCCCAGAGAGAACCGTTTTAAATTAGGTGTGCCCCCTCTGGCCAATCAGTCTTGAGCTGGTTGGATCCAGTTCCTAACTCATCTGGCCAGGCTGGGGAGATGCCTTAGGAAGAGAGGCTCCTGGCTCTTGGGAGGGGGATGAAAAGGTGGAGTGGGGAAGAGAGAGAGGGGAAACAGCCCTGGGCAGCTCCCATCTATCATCTGAAGTGTAAGAGGCAGTGAGGAGTAGTGGATAGAATATTGGCCTGGAGTCTAGAAGACCCAGGTTTGAATGCTGCCTCAGAATTGTGCTAGCTGGGCCTGAGTCGGGGCAGGCACTTAGCATCTTAACCTCAGTTTTCTTACCTGTAAAATGACAAAATAATAGCATCTTCCTTTAAGGGTAGTTGTGAAGATCAAATGAGAAAGCATGTGAGGTGCTTTGCAATCCTGCAAGTGCCAAAAGAATGTTAGTATTATATGTAAATGCTGTAGAAATATGAGCTGCTCATACTGTTTTTATTCTAAAGTATGCCCTGAACAGAGAGTCTGTTCCTTCAAACTTCTGTCTATTCCCTCCTTTCCAGACTTGATTTTCTTCCTTGGTTCAGCCATGTTTTTGCTCTGTTCTGTTCTTTCTCCCCTAAAATAAACCCCTGACCTTTGTCCCATAGAAAATTCCTTCTAATGGCTTCTCGCTGCCTCCTCCCCAGATCTCCCTCTAGGACTGCATTTTCTAACCTCCAGAGGTAGACTAGATAAAGAGAACAAGGCCCTGGGGTCCAGACACCCTGGGGAGTGCTGGTCTTGGCTCTGCTTCTGACTCGGCCAAACCCTAGAGAAACAGACTCAGTGCCCTTCACTCTCCCTGTTTGTGCAGCAGGGGTGGGAGGGTGGGGAGGCATGGAGAGTCTTGACTATAGCATACTTCAAATTTCAGATAAGGGTTTTTTGTTGTCAGGAAAAGGCCTTTTCAGCTCTTTGAGTCCTTGTCATGTTGGTCAGGATTTCCTATTGCGCAGAGAGTTTAAACCCCAGTTTACTGGGGTCCCTGGTCCCTCTAACTGCACTCCTAGCAGGGAATGTGGACCCTTCTTCTGACAGACAGGGACAGAGAGAGATAGGGATGGAGACAGAAAGGGACAGAGAGAGACAGGAGGACAGGGGGAAAGACACACACGCACACCACAGCACACACACCAGCACACAGTCAGTAATGAACTTTCCTGCTTTCTTCCCAGGGGTCCCTGAAGAGCCAGATCAGAACTTGTCAAGCCCAGAGGAAGTGTTCCACTCCGGCCATTCCCGTAACTCCAGCTATGCCAGCCAGCAGTCCAAGATCTCTGGTAAATAATAGCAATAATTGCTCTGAACCCAGGCCAGAAAAGTGCTTTTTTACATGCCTTAGCTCCCTGGGGCCTCACCCAGCCTTATGAGATTACTGCTGTAGGGACTGGTCTCAGAGGTTAAGGCCCACGTAGCCAGTATGTGTCAGAGGTGAAACTGGAAGCCTGGCGTTCTGACTCTGAGGCAAGCTCTTTGCCCACTGTTCCATGCTACTTTTCTTTTCCAATTTCATAGGGACTTGAGAACCAGCTTCAAAGCTGGGGCCAAGCCCTTCTATCCACTTCCTTAAGTTAGGGGGAGACCCTGATGGTTTCATGTTCTGCCTGCCCCCAGCCAAGGAGCCCCTGCCTAGCCTGGCCCTAGGAAAGGAGGGTCACTGCTGCTTCTCTGTCTCCCTACACACCCATTTCTGCCCTTCTCCCAGGTTACAGCACTGAACACTCCCGCTCCTCCAGCCTGTCAGACTTGACTCACCGAAGAAACACGTCCACCAGCAGTAGTGCCTCTGGCGGCCTTAGCATGACTGTGGAGTGCCCTGAGGGCGAGAGGGAGCACAAACCAGAAAAGCCTCCTCGGCCCCCCAGACCTCTGCACTTGTCAGATCGATCATTTAGGTAGGGTGGGAAGTGGGGGAGGTATGGAGAAGGAGCTAATCAATTACTGAGGTGAAGGTTCCCTTCAGTCTCTTTCTGGAGTCCATTCCTGGTTCTGGATGGTGAACCAAGTTCTAGGGCCATCCCAGAATGGTAGCCCACACATCTGTAGTACATTACAGCTCAACTCTATGAGACAGGAGTGTGATTGTCCCCATTTTGCAAGTGAAGAAATAGAGAGATGAGGTATATTCCCTAGGCTTGCCCTGCTAGTAACAGTCATAGCTGAGATACGTGGGGTCATAGTATTTAGTGCTGGAAGAAACCCTGGAGATGATTTAGTCCAATACCAACATATGATAGATGAGGAAACTCAGAGCCAGAAAGGGGTAAATGACTTGTTCAAGGTCTCCTGATGCCAAGGTGGTATATAATGGAAAGAATGTTGGACTTGGCTTCTGAGGAACTCCATCTGAAACCTACACATGCCACTAGGATATCAGGGCAAGCCCTCTCCCCTCCTGGGACCTCAGCCTCTTCTTGTAAAGGATGAGGGGATTGGACAGGATACCCCAGCTCTAAATTACTACAATTCCATAATCCCCAGTCCAGTATTCTTGCTACGCTAACATCATGCCTCTCTTAAAAGAGGTGAGCGTCAGCAGTGTTTCTCATTCAGCTCTGAGTTTTCTCAGCTGGCTTTACTAGGGTTTGGTGTTTTATTCTGTCGTCTCTCCCCTCCCCCCAAGGAGAAAGAAGGATTCAGTGGAAAGTCACCCAACATGGGTAGATGACACGAGAATTGATGCAGGTGACATCGTGGAGAAGATCATGCAGAGCCAAGACTTTACAGATGTCAGCAACAATGAGGGTGAGTTACCCCCTTGAGGGGAGCTTGCTCCTGCCTGACTTTGGCCTTCTAACTAGCTTAGGCCATTGCTGACATTGGGTGGGGTTTGAGGCATGAGTAACAGCATCTCTCAACTGCCCACAGAACCCCTAGCACCTTCTCTTGCTGGGTGGGATGGGATGGCATGGGAGAGCGAAGTGGGATGGGATGAGATGGGAGGGCTAGGTGGGATGGAATGGAATGGGATTGGATGGGAAAGCTGGGTGGGGTGGAACAGGATGGGAGAACTGGGCAGGATCCCTCTGCAGGCCATCTTGCCTACGAATTCCCTAACCTGGCCTTCACTTTCTCCCCACAGACAGTAACCTGAGGTTGTTTGTGAGCAGGGATGGGACCACCACCTTGAGTGGTATTCAGCTGGCAAACAGGTACAGTAGCTCCTTGCTCATCCAGGCTTTGTGCCAGGCACTAATCGGGCAGGCCAGTAGTAGTTTTCCTTCACTGGAGAGGAGAGTGAGGTAGATGGGGTGAAGGGAATTACCAGTGAGTTTGGTTGATTTAATTGCAAAGCTAGGGACCCACTGGGCAAAACACCACAGTGAGCTTTTCTGGTGCTCTGGATTGGGCTGGCCTTACAGCAAAAGGCCTTTCAGATATACATAAACCAATAATCCCCAACAATAATGTTGGGGAGGCTCTGGTGGTTTCCATTTCCCCCAAGGTCTGATTGAGAGAAGGACCAGGCTTAGCAGTGGGAGGGAGCAAGGTTACACTTCACAAAGGTCTCTTAGGTGGCAGGGTATGAGGGGAGTCACCAGGATAGACCCTAAAATCTCCTTTCCTGTTGGTGTAAGAAATTCTAGCAGAATGGATCGTGTTTAGGGACATGGAAGTAGAGGTAAAATGAAATCATTAGCAGGTTATTTGGCATTTATTTCTCCAAATAAATAAAACAGTTTGCCATATAATAGTGTGTTGGAGTGAAATAAAACAAAACAAAAACTAGATGTAGGGTCAAGAAGACCTGGTTTCTTTCAATCTGGACTGTCACTGTCAGTTTGATCTTGGATAAGGCATTTCCCTCTCTGGGCCTCAGTTTCCCCACTTGTAAAATGAGGGATTGGACTGGATGGCCTCTCAGGGTCCCAGGCAGCTTTAAATCTTGGCTTCCTGTGGCCAGGGCCAGGCAGGTCTCTGGACTTAGGCATGCTGAGGCTTCAGGGAGTGATGTGATGTACTTGGGAAGGACTTGGTTGTCCTCTGGTGGTCAGAGATGGCACTGCAGCCCTAGGCTCTTAGAAACAGGGATGGATAGCTGAGCTTCAGCCTAATACACATTTCTGTAGTGTGTTAAGGCTTACAAAGGGCTTTCCTCCTAAAAAGCCTGAGGTCAAGTAGCACGAGTATTTTGGCCCCATTTTATGGATGTCACTGCAAACCTGCCAGGGTAGAGACTTAACCTGAATCAGTGTCAGAGCTGGGGCATGAACCAGGGCCTCCAGGCTTCAAATCCAGGGGGTTTTCCACTGTGCAATGTCTGTCTCTTAGGCTTTAGGGCTGGAAGGAACTTTAGGGGTCATTTAGCCACAACCCCCCAATTTTTACAGGTGGAGAAACTGAGACACAGAGAAAAGAAGGGACTTGTCTAAGGTATCATAGTAAATTGTTAGTACAGCCAGCTTAGAATTTGATTTGGTCAACATTGATGAAAGCCCTGGACTATGTGAAGCCCCTCTTGGATGAGAACTGGGGATGCAAAGATGGTCCCCACCTGCAAGGGCCTTGCCTCAGTCATCACACCTTCTTTATGATTACCTACCAAAATCAGGCTCTGCTCTCCTCCCCATTGGCTTTTATTGATTGTCAGTGGCATAAACTTTGGATCTAATGAACTTCTAAACATTTTTTTCTCTATTTCCCTCCTATAGAGTCTCCTCTGGAGTTTTTGAGCCTGTAGTGATTGAAAGCCATTGACCACCATGATCTTCTGACCTGAGTCATTCCAGAAGGGAGGGTCCCTTCTTTTTCCAGGGACCACTTCTCCATCCATCTCTACTTCTGTCAACTCTCATCTGATTTTTGCACTCCAGACCAGTCCTGAGGCTGGGCTGCCCCAAGCTGGCATTGGGGCCTCTCTTCATCATCTGTCTCTCCTCCATCCACCGCTCTTTATTCCTCTCCCCAGAGCTGACCCACTTCATCACATGGTGTTCTTGAGAGTATTTCCCAGGACCCTGGCTGCAGTCTGATTGTACCACTGTGAATATTCTCCAAACCACTAAAGAACAGACATCCAGACAGAAGAGCCCCAAGGCAGCCTAGCCTTCTAGGGAACCCTGTTTATACATTCCGGAGCACCCCATAAACAGATCCTTCCTCATTATAGGAAACTATTGGCCCATGTGCCAGTTCAGAAGGCAAAGGGAAGAGGTAGAGTCTGGTTAGGGAACTCACTCCCACTGCAGTCCTATAGGCCCCCTGCTGGGTAGGGTTGTGGCCTCTTGGAGTACGGACATGGGTGGGCAGGCACGCTTCCCTAAAAGCAGGAGAAAATCACTCATGTTTGGTCCGGACTACGTCCTTGTCCTGTTCTGCAGTGCTGGTGCTTTTGACTTCTCTGGAGTCATTGTGCAGAGGCAAGGATCTTCTTGCCCCATCCTCCTCCTCCCCCTGGAAGTTGTATGGACTGGCTACCTTGTGCACCCAGCTATACCTCAGAGGCATCTCTGATTCCTCCCACTAACAACCCTCCAGGGGAGAAGCGAGACCACTCAGAGACTGGAGATACCTCCTAGAACTCCCTGTAAGACTTTCCTGCTATCCTTTGGTTCTGAGCTGAAGACTGGCTTCCCCCTACAGCTCCCTCCCTTCCGCTCATACCCTTTCTCTTTTTAGAGCTTTTGAGCCTCGACTTCCTCCCTCTAGGAGGTTGGGGCCCTTCAGACAGACTTGCCAGGTGGCCTTTGGTAGACCTGCCTTCTTCCTCCTTAGTTTGTCCTGGCCTATACCACATACTTTCAGCTTATAAGCTATCCCTCTCTTCTCCCTCTTCCCTTTTGAATTTGTCTGCCTCTGTTTCTCACAGCGGCTCTCTGCACTTTACACATATTTCCCTAGCAGAGCCTTGAGGGGTTGGCGGTTGGCCATCCCTCTCCCCACGCCAACAATGCGCACACATCCTTCTGCCAGCCCCCCTCCTGTACTGCCTTGAGCCTTCCCTTTTTGAAACCTATGCTTCTTCCTGCTGGCCAGGTCAGCTAAGTATCACTGGCTATCAAACCCCCCATTCCCTCATCTGTCCAGAGTGGGAGAGACCACCTAAGGCAGGAGAGCAGACTGCCCAGGTAGTAACCCGCTACCCCTCAACTTCCCTTATTAGGGTAGGGAGCCACCTGCTTTGACTTTGACTTTGTTTCGGCCCTCCTGGGTAGGCCTGTGACAGGTTCACGTCCACAGTTGGGTGAAGTTCAGGGGCTCTTTCCCTCTCTACCGTGTAAGTCCTGGTGTATTCTCTGCTTGGGGCTGGGCCTTGGGCAGCTGATGCAACAGTGAAATTAAGAAAAAAAAAAAAAGCAAGTTGGACAGGGAGGGAAAAGTGTCCACAAATTCCTGGAGGCTGGAGGTGTTGGAACAGGAGAAAAGAGCTTGTCTGCTTTCAGCAAAGCTGGCCTGCTGGGCCATAGAGACTGTGGTAACTGGGAGGTCACCCCACTTACTCTGCCTCTGTTGGTGAGCGGGAAGGGGATGCCTTCCCCCAGCATTGACGGGAATGGACAGGATGAGAGGTGCTCACTCAGTCATGGCCTGGAGCTGTGCTCCTAGCAGGACAGAGCCCCTCTGTCAGCCCATGCCTCTAGTGTCTGGGTATCACCTGCCACTGCCAAAGCTTCTGTTCTTAGCACTTTCTCTCCCCATGGCAAAGGCCCAGGCCAGGAGATACAGAGCCTGTGTCCTCCTCATTCAAACCACTGGTTTAACTTTTTTTTTTTTAATTTCAGTTGCCGAGTTGTAATTTTTAATAAACCCAGCTGGCTGGTGTTTGGTTTTGGGAGGGCGTGGGAGGGTTGTTTTTTTTTTTTTTTTTTTGAGTTGATAATGGTTTTTCTTTTCCCTTCTTGCTATTTTGTTCCCGGAAAGAGAGAAATCATTTCCCTGGTTTCCTTTCTTCTCTTCCTTGACTCTACCACTCTGATCAGCTCTGCAGAGGAGCTGTCAGGTCAGGACTGGGCATGCAGAGAGCTGGCCCTCTCTGTTAGGTGGGGAATGTTGGGAGAATGATTTTTTCTAGAGCTGGGCTCTAGTCTCCACCCTACCTTCCCCTGGTCCCAGGAGGACTCAGTTGCCCTTTTTTGTCCTACATCCTTGTTTTTGGAACCCTGCTGGGGTGAGCATTTGGGCGGGGGAAGGTGGGGGGGTCCAGGTTGATCCTTTTCATTTTTCTTTTTCTTTTTTTTTTTTTACTAACCTTTTAGAAAACACTTATCAGACCTTGCCTGCCAAGTCAGGACTGAAAATTTGTTGAGTAGAATTGTCTTAGGTTCAGAAAGGCACCAGACTCAGCTCTGAGGGAGCGCTCTTTCCCACCTCTCGTGAATAACTAGCACTTTAACTGGGAACCAACACTGGGGGGTCCCTAAGAGAGTGGAGGTGCCCTACCTCCCCTCACATTCCTTTCTTTTTTTTCAACAGTTTGGTCTGAGGTCTTAACAAAAAAAAAAAAACTTGATCAAGGGGGAGGAGGGATTTGTGGTATTTTAATGTCCTGGTTTTTTTTGAGTGTGCAGCTGGGCTCCACACTTACTGGGAAAGCCCAGGGGGTCCTCTGAGATGAGGAGCATGCCAGTCCCTTTGGGAGAGCTCCCTTAAACCTGTCATCCACATCAGCCTTTCCCACCTCTACCTCTCTCAATTGGCAGTTTCGACACTGGGCTCCTCTTTCTTTCTTCCCATTCCCTAGTCATCTGGCATGGGGTACTGCTGTTTGCCTAAAAACTGAAGAATGAATGGAGTCAGGGATAGGAAAGAGGTCCCCTTAGATTCCCAGGAGTCTAGGACTGACCATCCAGCTAATGACCCTTCTGGGAAAAGTAAGCCCAGGCAGCCATAGATGAGAAAACAAAAATATAAAGTTTAAGACCAGAGGAGAATATGAGGGAATTAGGTAGTTAGGGGATAGAAAATTAGATGAAAACTGCACTGGTCCTTTTCAAATTTATACTGAAATAATTCCACTCCTCCCAACCCCCGCCCTCCCCAAGGGTAGTGTCCTTTCTGATACCTGGACGTCGGTGGTTCTAACTAGTGCTGTCAGAGCTTTAGATTCAAATTCTATATATAGAGAGATTATATTAGAGATATTTTTGGAAAGGGGATAGGTCTATGCAAAACAGTTTGGAAATCTTCGAGAGAGTTTTATCTTTTTTTACGCAGAGATCTAAAAAAGAGTTAATAAAGTTCTAGGTCCTTACTCCACCCTCACTCCCTCTCAATCTTGAGTCCCCTCCCATGCGTAACTACCATGGGGAAGGTGTCTAGTTGGGTTTGGGTGATTCTCAGCTTCCTGGGGTGGAGTCATTTGCTCCACCTTTTTTAAATGGGGTGGGAGGAGGGAGGGAGAAAGGGAGCTAAATTCTTTTTCCTCTTTTTTTTCCCCTCCCCTTATGGAATATCATCGCCATCTTTAATTCAACTGACGGTATTTGTATTTCTGTATCTTGTTCCTATCATAGAAAACTACAGTGTAAGGGGAAATTCTGTCTTTTGTCAAATTGGCATTATGATTTGGGGCCAATTAAAAGTTATGGGTTTTTTTGTTGTTCTTGCGTGTGTTATTGGGCATGCTGAATTCCTAGAGGGGGGTGTTAAGACATTAGGAAATGTTAGGCTTTGACTGATGTGGGTTTCCTTCTAGTAGGAAGAGGAAGCCATGGGAGAGACAAGGGTGAATTGGCTGATCTGGGATTCAGCCGTTCTGGAATGGCAGACAGAAGACTGGACTCCCCCAGACCCTATTGAGCCTTTCCCCTCACCATCCAGGCATCATCTCTAGTCTTGGGACAGAACTAGTCTTGTCCAGGTGTGTTGTGGACATGGCTTCATGTCCAGGTGCAATTTGGATGAGCTATCCAGTGAGGTCCTGTTCTGTGATGAGCTTTCCACATGCCTCTGTCCCAGGTCTTCAAGGAATCAGACTTTTTTTTTTTGCCTTTTGGAGGGCAATTGGGGTTAAGTAACTTGTCAAAGGTTAAACAGCTAGTATTTTTGTGGGTGTTAAGCGTCTGAGGCCGGAACTGAACTTGGGTCCTCCCGACTCTCGGGCTGGCGCTTTACTCACTGTGCCACCTAGCCACCCCAGGAGCTGGATTGTGGGTACTGAGCAATAAGTTAGGTTGACATGACACGGGATTAGCTTTTTCTTCCTTCCCATGTACTGCCAGTTTTCAAGACAGTCACCTAAGAACTAGTCAAGGACCAGAAGGAACCTCCAAAGACTATCAGGTCCTTCTTTTCCCCTGCTTTACACAGGAGCTTATCTCAGAGATGTTTAAGAATCCTCTGATATAAATAAATATCAGTAATTTAAGATTAATCACCCTTCTCTACTGTACTACTCTTGTTGTCATAGGAGCAACTACGCAGCTCAGAGGATAGAGCCTGGGCCTGGAGTCAGCAAAACCCACTTTCAAATCTAGCCTTAGACACTAGCTGTGTGACCCTGGGCAAGTCACTTAAACCTGTTTGCCTT
This sequence comes from Petaurus breviceps papuanus, assembly GCF_028583685.1. Lineage (NCBI taxonomy): Eukaryota > Metazoa > Chordata > Mammalia > Diprotodontia > Petauridae > Petaurus > Petaurus breviceps. The sequence continues at coordinate 11,123,471 of NW_027187344.1, forward strand.
AGTTTCCTCATCTATAAAATAAGCCAGAGAAGGAAATTACAAACCACTCCAGTGTCTTTGCCAAGAAGACCCCAAATGGGGTCACAGAGTTAGGACTGAAATGATTGAGCACTGCATCTCTCCACTCCCTCCTTCAGCTCTGTTCACCTTGGTTTGTGTCCCATCTGCTCTCCCAGTAGGATTACTTTGCTTAGTCCCCTGCCTGGTTCCACTTTCTTGTTTCCACGCACTTCCTTCTCTCCTGTTGCTAGGTAGCCAGATACTAGGCAGTCCTTAAGGATGTTCCTTCAATGGAAGGATGAAAATATCTCCTTTCTAGGCCCTCCTGTCTTCCTAACCTCTCACTGTGACCCAGAAGGTGACTTAAGGGTCAGAGAAGGAAGATGCTTTATTCAAGGTGACCTTAGAGCCAGGTTCTCCTGCCTTTTGGCCTGATATCTTATGACAGTGCTGTGTGGTACGTGGGGTGTCGGTGCCAAGGATCCTGGCACTGGGTTGCATGGGACTGTACAGCAGCCAAGACTGAGGGAGGCATAACTTGTGACTTCAGAATTCAGAGGCAGAGCTAAGACCACTGAGGGGTAGTTTAATAAGGAGATTACAAATTATCCTTCTAGGTTTAAGAGATGTTGGTCTCTTGTCAGGCCTAGAAATCCCTCCAGATATTACTTAAATCCTGCTCCTCAATATACTGGTTAGGACTGTGACATGGTAAGATCAGCTGGCCCTAATTCATACTCTTCACCTCCCCCCCCCCATTCTCTCAATGACTAACAACCTGTGAAGCCCCTCCCCCCAGGGAGGGCATAAAATGATTGCATTTAAGGTCAAGCACATCTAGCCCCCCCATCCGCTTCCATCAGTCACAGCCTACATATTTGGCGCTTTACATTGCAGTGAAGACCCAGGCCAGGAGGGTCATAGCTGAGTTCTAAGTTCCAGAGCAGAGGCCCATAAGGGGGATGTTTTCTTTGTCTTCCTCTGACTTCCCAAGGCAAGAGAAACAGGGGCTGCACCCAAGCTGGTCTGGAGGGATGAGGTGGCTTTCTCTGTTGGTGTGGCTCACAGACAGCCCACAAACACCTGTAGGAAAGGGTGGTCAACTATTTCCTCAGCCTTCCAAGCTACCCTCTCTCCCCCAAGAAGCTCCCAGCCTGGAGTTCTGAGCATTTACCCCAAAGGAAGTAGATGCCAAGGGTCACAAAGAATGAGATGGCGATGAGAGAGCCAGGTTCTGGGCTCCAGAGCTGGCAATGGTCTGGGCAGGCACAGGGAGTCTGGATGAAGACCTCCAGGTGGCTGGGCAGGAGGGACACGTCATACTGTGTACTCACTAGGCTGCAGTTAAAGTGGACCAGGGTATTCAGGGAGCTGCTAGGCCAGGCTGGAAAAGATAAAGGGGTCAAGTTGGGGCATGGGGAGCTTTCAAGATTCCAGCCTTCTGATTCCAAGTACCCTCATTCTCTAACCCCTCAACCTCTTGCCCATAAACTTCTCCCAGTAATCATCCACATGACATTCCAACCCCTTTCCTAATGATAAGTTAGCATTTATATAACATTTTGTTTGCAAAGCATTTTACTCTTCCTTGCAACAACCCTATAAGATAGGTGTTTTCATGGGGAAACTGAGGCAGGCAGGTTAAGTGACTTGCCTAGGGTTACACAGCTAATGTCTAAGGCTGGACTTGATCCAGTCTTTCTGACTCCATATCCACTGCTTCATCTACTGTGCTGGCTCCTGATTTCCCAGAGTCTCATTATCTACTCCTCTTTTAGCATAAAAGATTCTCAAGTCCAGACAATGTCTACTAACTACCCTTAAGCTCAAAATTATAACCCTGAGCTTCCACCAGTCCCTGAAATAGGCATCTCCCACCCTGATTCCTACTCCCAAATGAGGTCTTTAAAAAAAGATCCTTGGGTACATACAGTAAGCATTTAATATATACTTTTTTGTTCATTCTTACAAGTATTTCCCAAATCCTTTTTCTCTCCTAGACTTTCTACCCACCTCATGGAACCAGATAAAATTAGGATCAAAGGCTTGTTTAGTCTTAGCAACTTCATTTAACACTTGAGGAAATGGACGCTTAGAGAGAAATGAAGCCCTACTGTTTTCCAGGCACTGTGCTAAGCATTTTTATAAATATTGCTTTGTTTGATCTTCACAACTCTGAGAGGTAGAGGCTATTACATTTTACAGATGGGGAAACTGAGGTTAGCAGAGGTTAAAGTGACTTGCTCAGAGACACACATCTAGTAAGTGTCTGAGGCTTGATTTAAACTGGAGTCTTCCAGACTCAAGGCCTGCTGCTACCTTCAACACCTAGTTGTTTAGATTTTCCCAATCACACAAAATGGCAGAGCTCACCCCATGATCACAGTAGCTCCCATTTATACTCCACTTTATAGTTAAAAACTTCACAGAAATCCCATGAGGTAGAGAACTCCTATTTATTCTAGAGAATCATTCCCATTTTGCAGAGGGGGAAGAAGAAAAGCTAAGGCTCAAATGGTTAAGTGATTTATGGGTCCCTTGGATCCCAGCACAGGACTTTCCCCATAGATCCATCCCCTCCTCACCAGGGTACTTGACAGTCAAGGCACGGGTGCTGCTGTTGTACCGAAATTCACTCCTCAGGTGCCTGCCATAGGCAGTGTGGTGCAGATTCCCTGAGCCTGGCTGCCTGGAGGAGGAAGTCAAAGGCAAGGCCTTAGCAAATGAGAAGCAGTGGAGGCTGCCCTTGTCATGGGTGAGGAAACTGAGGCACAAGAAGCCTTAGAGTCAGTCACAGCCAAGTCGTGGTGAAAGTAGCTGGCAGGCCCCTGGCTTTCTGGAAACCTTTCTATGCCTCCTTGTCCCTAATTGAAAGGAAGAAAGTCTTGAGTTTTCCATGCATGTGCACAGAAGAAATAAAGGGAAGGGAGCTGTTTTTCATAAAGAAAATGAGACATGTTCCTCCAAGGACTCTTGGAGAAAAAGTATAATTGCATTGAAATTCAAATCAACCTGTTCCCTGTACCCCCTTGATAAGTTTCTCATAACCCAGCTTGAGAACTCTTGCTCTAGAAAGTAAAGAACAAGTCATTTCTCTAGGGGTGCTCCCATCTCATTGGGGAGGAAGGAGCCTGAACAGTCTGAGGCAGAATTTGAACTTGTGTCCTTCTTAACTCCAAGTATAGCATCCCCTCCCTCTCTGTACCACCCACACATACCTTCCTTCATTTTATGAGACGAGAAAGCTAAAGCCTCAAGTTCCAGTGAAGTTCACATGGCAGAACCTTAGCAGCAGGGAGACTTGAACCAGGCCTCCTTAATTCAGATGCCAGTCCTTTTTCCACAGTGCATGTGACTTCATGATTTCTCCCTGGGATGGGGAGGCAGGTGGGGTGAGGTCTCCTTACCTCAGGGTCACACATGCAGCCACCTGAACACAGTCAGTGGAGGTGAGGTCAGCGGGTTCGCTGAAAGGCTGGCAAGGGCTGAATTGAACGTATCCCCCAGGCTCCTTGTTGGGGGCTAAAGCGATGGTCAGGGGTCCTATGGCAGCCAGATTGATAACCTGATGACTCCCCTGCAAGAGGCATGTGCAAGGGTGGACCTGGACACAGTCCACATCCTGGGACAGGGTCCCCCGCCTCTGGGGCAGGAAGAACAGCAGAAGTTGCAGCGGCAGAGGCCCCCAATACTTCATCCTGAATGGGGACCTACAGAAACTGAATTGACTCCTGCCACCAGGGTGAGAGAAATAGTAGATGAGGGTGAGCCCATCCCTAGGGAGGAGACTGGTGGAGGGGGCAGTAACAGGAGCCACTCAGAGGGTGGGGTTGGAATGTCCTGGCATTTTTCTGGCTTTCCAAATTCTATACGCATTCTTCAAGATCCTCCTCCGAACCCTGGACTACCCCAGCTCTCATCTCTCCCCCTTCTCAAATCCTCTGGAGGGTCTGGGAGCCTTTCCCTGAGCACCAATTAAACACGGCCTGGTTTGGGGAATTTTCTTAATCATGGGTCAGCTCTTGTCCCTTCCATACTCAGAAGTTGTCAGTGGCACCCTGGTTTTATGCAGGAGCTAGCTCCTAATTAGGCTCCTAATGGTTAAATTTCCAGTTTGAGCTTTTATGCCTTGGAAATAGGCAAATGCTACAATCAGGGTATGGTTTATTGTCTTGTTCATTGTCTAGTCACATAAAAGTGCTAGAAAACATGCTAAGCTGGAAAACGTGCTAATTGCAAAATTATTTGTTGTTCAGCAGCTGTTGAGTCATTTTAGTCATGTCCCCATTTTGGGAGTTTTCTTGGCAGAGATACTGGAGTGGTTTGCCCTTTCCTTCTCCAGCTCATTTTACAGATGAACAAACTGAGGAAAATAGGGTTAAGTGACTTACCCAGGGTCACACAGTGTCTGAGTCTAAATTTGAACTCATGAAGATGAGTCTTCCTAACTCCACTATGCCACCTAGCTACCCTATTAAACAATTACCAGGGGAGGCTAGGTGGTGCAGTGAATAAAGCACCGGCCTTGGAGACAGGAGGACCTGAGTTCAAATATAACCTCAGACACTTAACACTTACTAGCTGTGTGACCTTGGGTAAGTCATTTAAACCCAATTGCACCTCCAAAAAGCAAAATAAAATAAAATAAAAATACATATAATAAGCTATTACCAGCAGCCCTTGTTTAAGGCCTTCTACAGAGTAGTCCCAGTCTACCTTTCCAGCCATATTTTATATTACTGACCTCCGCACACTCCATTCCAACTAAAGTGAATGATTGGTTGATTCCTGGTCTTTGGTGGCTCCCTGATTCCGGGCATTTGCACAAGTCATTCAGTATAATAATAGCTAACATGCTTATAGCACCTACCATGTGCTAGAGACACTGCTAAATTCTTGACAAATGTTATTCAGTTGATCCTCACCACAATCCTGGGAGATAAGTGCTATTATTATCCCTTTTTTTATAGATGAGGAAACTGAGGCAAACAGGTTGGATGACTTTACCCTAGTCACACACCACATGTCTGAGGTCAGATTTGAACCCAGAAGTTCCTGACCATAAGTTCTGTCCTCTGAGCCTCGATGCCTCGAATATGCCTGGAAGATACATAACTCTGGCCCATCTTGGGGATAGGAATTGGACCTGGGATTTCACCGGGAGATGGATTTTTCTCAATACCTTCTCTGTAGCTTGTGTAGTCTTAGGGAGTTAGCTAGGGTCCTGAGACACAAGATAGGACTTGAACCTATGTCTTTCTGGCTGTCAGCAAAAACTTCAATGTGCCAAGCTAAATGGTGCTAAATTCAAGGGATACCAGGAAAGGCAAAAAACCATCAAGGAACACACATCCTAATGGGGGCATCTAATAGGAATTTATGTAAATTTATGTTGTTGCCATCTTTCTACAATTGTGTTGCAGAAGATCTTCCCTGCCCCTAGGTTAAGTGCACCTCGAGCCTGTGGAGGGAGGCTTGTTTTTCAGGAGATACTTTGTGATTGCGCAGTGGGTCAAGAGGGTTGTTACATTTTCTGAGCCAGGAGAAGGCTATATAAACCCTGATGTGAGACTTTGTTTTGGGGCTCACTTTGAGAAGTGTTGTGTGATTTGACCAGACAAGACTTTGGGCAGCCTTTGAGAGCCCCCCAACTTTGAAAACCCAGATGTTGATGCTTCCCTCTCTGGTAACTGACTAGGTATGGATGTAATGGTCAAGACAGTTGGAGGCCTGTCTGCTTGATCTGTTTTTCTGTTTTCTTACAACTTCTGTCTGTATACTCTCAAGTTTGGGGTGCTGACTTTTTCCCCTGAACAAGGTAAATGATATATTTGATTGATTAAAGCAAGATCATTAACCCATTTTGAGTTGCTTTCCTTTAGAAAAGCAGATCTAAGAACCTATGTTGGCAGCCACCCTGGGGATGCTGGGGTGCTTGCTGCTACAGGGCATAACTGGGCACTACGAGAGATGCACAGAGTATATGGGAAGCTAACAGAGGGGAAAGGGTTAGCAGCTGCAGAAGGTGGGATTTGAGTTGTCTTGATAGAAGCCAAGAAAAGTGAGAGGCCTCAGGAAGGGAATGCAGAGCATGCCAGGCATTAAGGACAGCCAGAGCAAAGGCCGAGAGATGCAAGATGAAAAGTCATATTCAAGGAACAGCAAAGAGGCCACTGTAGCTGAATGGTAGACTTGGTGAAAGAGAATCAAATGTAAGACATTGGAAAGGTTGGAAGGAGCTAAGAAGAGTTTTAGAGAAATTTATATTTGATCCTAGAGGTAATAAAAACTCAGTCACTGGAAATCATTAAGCTAGGGAGAGGGTTAACAAAATCTTACACTTTATATTTTTTTAATTTAATATTTTATTTTTCTCCAATTACATGTAAAAACAATTTTAATATTTGTTTTTAAAATTTTGAATTCCAAATTCTTTCCTTCACTCTGCTTCCCCCTCATTGAGAAGGCAAGCAATTTGATGTAGATTATACATGTGCAATCATGCAAAATATTTCCATATTAGTCATGCTGTGAAAGAAAATATACACAAAAACCTAAGAGAAATAAAGAGAATAAAAAAGTATGCTTTGATCTGCATTTGGTCTCACACTTTAGAAAAGTCACCTTAGCAGCAGAGTGGAAAATGGATTGGAGTGGAAAGAAGCTTAAAACAGAGAAGCTGAAGGATCTAGCCAAGAAATGAGGAGGCTGAAGCAAGATGGTGATGGCAGCTCTTGGAGTGGAGATAAGGGGCTGGGCATGGGGAGTGTTGTAGAAGTAGAAATGACAAGATTTAACACAGAATTAGATATGTGGGGTGAGGATGGCGCCAAGGTTGCCAACCTGGGTAACTGCCCTTAACGGTAATAGAAAAGTTGGGGAGACAGAGGGTTTGAGTGGACATAAGTTCTGTTTTGGACATGTTGAGTTTGAGATGCCTATGGGACATCCAGTTTGATACAACCAAAAGGCAGTTGGCAATTGATTGAGAGATAAACAGATCTGGGAATCATCTGCATAGAGATGATGATTGAATTCGTGGGGGAGGGGAGGAGATCACCAAATGAGAGTAGAGAGAAAAGAGAGGAGAGCCCAGGGCACAGCCTTGGGGGACACCCATGGTTGATGAGTGTGACAAGGAGGAAGAGCCAGCAAAGATAAAAAAAGAAAAAGAGGCAGCAAAGGAGACTGAGAAGGGGGCGATGTCACAAAAACTTAGAGAGGAGAGACTATCTCTGAGATCAACAGTGGCAGATGTTGCAGAGTGGTCAAGAAGAGGATGTAAAAAGGCCATTAGACTTGGCAATTCAGAAATCATTGGAAATAGACAATGATTTTTCCACAACTAGACAATTTAAATTTGAATGCTAATTGTATTACTTTCTATTTCCAGAATCTCTAACCCTCAGTTTTTCCAGAAATAAAAATGGGGATAGCAATGCTCTAGGGAAGATGTGGGCAAGAAAATGGGCCTTTGATCTTTGCCATTTGTGACTAGTTGAATGCATTGGTTTTATGTTTTGATCTTCTTGGTGTCAACTTTAGTGAGAAGTCCCCTCCCTTTGAACATACTGTGAAAGATGAATAAAGGTGGTATTGTAACATTGTGGAGGGTAGTTTCAGATGAATGAAGAGGTCAGAGCAGAGAATTTGGAGAAGAGATGAAGGAGATATCTGTCATGAATAGCTTTCTAAATGTGTTTAGCCATGAAAGAGGAGGAGAGATATAGGATGAGAGCCAGGAGGGATAGCTGGATGAAACGAGGATTTTTAAAGGATGGGGTCAAGACAGGTTTGTTTGGTAGTTTTTTAGAATCTTCATAACCTTATTTGGAGTTTTCTTGGCAGAGATACTGGAGTAGTTCGCCATTTTCTTCTCTAGTTGATTTTACAGATGAGGAAACTGAGGCAAACAGAGTGAAGTGACTTGTCCAGGGTCACACAGCTAGTGACTATCTGAGGCTGGATTTGAACAGAGGAAGATGAGTCTTCCTGGCTCTAGGCCCAACGTTTTATCTACTGCTCCAGCTAGATGCCCGTTTGTTTGTAGGCAATAGAGAAAAAGTCAGTAGTTAGGAAGGGATTTAAAAGATCAGAAATGATAGTGGGGACAATATGCAGGACAAATCAGGAGGCGATGGCATCCAGGGTACACATATGAGGATTGACTTTGGCACAGAGAAGGGCTACCTCTTCAATGGAGATATGTAGGAATGCTGGAATAAGGAGAGGAGGACAAGGAGGGATCTCGGGGAATGGTTTCCATTTCTTTTTGGAGGCAAAGTCCTCAGTTGAGATGGTAGAAAGAGGGGGTGCTCTGGGAGGATTGCTACTATGGGCAGTGAGTGAGTGAACTGATCAGGAAGGAAAAGAATGTTTGTTTTGTCATAGTGAGGCCCAAGTGACATTAAATACCATAAATTTATAGTGGACCAAATCAACATGGTTTCATGATTTTCTCCAGCTCTGTTCAGGAGTACATGAATAGGAGTGAAGGACACAAATTGTGAGGGTTATGACACAGTGGACAGTGCCAGGCCTGGAGTCAGGAAGACTCATTTCCTTGAGTTCAAATCTAGCCTCAGACTCTAGCTCTGTGACCTTGAGCAAGTCACTTAACCCTGTTTGCCTTGGTTTGCTCATCTGTAAAATGAGCTGGAGAAGGACATGGTGAACCACTCCCATATTCCTACCAAGAATACCCCAAAGAGGGTCATGAAGAGTCAGATATAACTGAAGAACAACAACAATAAGGTGTGAATGCCCACACTGAAAATGCAACAACTGACTCAGGAGAGAATTACTGTCAGCAGGAGGGAGCCAGGTCTCAGTGGGGATCAGAAGACAGAAGGAGCTGGAAAGGAAGACTTTTACGAAGAAAGGACAATTGTTAATTATGGAGTAGGCATTCCCAGAGGGCACAGAAAGGTCAGGCAGATCTCAGAGGAGGCTGTTGGAGGGGTAGTGGTGAGGCATGTAGGAGTAAGGGAGCAACCAAGTGAGGGCAGAGCAGCCTGGGGTTCAGAATAACTGGGATGGGTGAATATAAAAGGACAGAAGTAACCTATCCATCGAGGAGTGAGTCTAGGAAGAGTTCCCGTGGTTGAAGAGAGATGCTTTGAGGGAGGCACCTGATTAGACTGAGGGTATAGTATTGTGTCTTGTCAGTCTAAAGTAGTACTATGATTATGATTACTATTATGATCTCTATTTTATAGATGAGGAAACTGAGGCACACAGAGGTTAAGTCACTTGCTCCAGGGGCACACAGCAAGTAACTGTCTGAGGCAGGATTTGAACTCAGGCATTAGCAGACCAGAAAGTATGGAAGCTTAATTGGGGGTTGGAGGGAGTGTCTTTCCTGTCCTAGAGAAATATCTGGGTGGTCTGGTTTTCTTTTCACTATGTCAAGTTGCCCTTCTCATCTTGGCTTGTTGAAATCACTCTAGGCCCAGCTGAAGGGCTACTTTCTCCTGGGGGAAACCTTTTCCAGGATTCCCCCCCAAATGGAAATTACTTGTGTCTCCCAAAATTTTCCTAGAAGACCATGCCTGGATCCCTCCCTTGTCCCTATCACCTTCTACCTTGTATCATGCTTACGGGGGGGATATACTCCTTGTATCACACAAACTGACAAAATTACCCCCTCACCAAGATCTGTAATGTCTTTGAAAACAGAGACTGTGTTTTTAATCTTTGTGGTCTCAGCATGGTGCAGAGGACTTTTTATGTAACAGACACTTAATAAATGTTTGCTCAAGGAATGAATCTTAGAACTGCAAAGGATCTCACTGCAAGAGGTCAGCCCTTAGTCCTACCACCAACTCCCTAGCAGTGTTGATTTTACTGGAGACACCTGATAAATGTTTGTTGGGGCTCCTAGGGAGGGGCTTAGACTGGGTACAAGAGATAGCATAATATACTGCTAGGAGCAGCCCCTAGGTATCACAAGAGGTAGAGTGCAGAACTTGGATCCACCAAGACCTTAGTGTGCATCCTACCTCAGACCCTTGCTAGCAGTGTGACCCTGGGCAGGTCATTTAACCTTTCTCAGACTCAGTTTCTTCATTTGTAAAATGGGGATAATTATAGCATTATATAATCCACCCAATGTCAAAAGGATCCCCACTTATGTTAATATTAACATATGTAAATTACTTTACCAATTTAAAAGTGCTATATTGTTGTTGTTCAGTCCTGTCTGACTCTTTGTGACCCCATTTGGGGTTTTCTTGGTAGAGATACTGGAGTGGTTTATCATTTCCTTCTCTAGCTCATTTTACAGATAAGGAAACTGAGGCAAGCAGGGTTAAATGACTTGCCCAGGGTCACACAAGAAGTGTCTGAAGCCACATTTGAAGTCAAGAAGAGGAGTCTTCCTGACTGTAGACCTGGCACTCTATTCACTATGCCACCTAGCTGCCCTTAAAAGTGCTATATAAATGCTAGCTATTATCATGGAATTCCAGCTGGTGCTGGAAGCATCCAAACACTCCATTTCTAAACTAGGTTGCTGAGTGACCTTGGGCAAATTATTTCCCATCTCTGAAAATTGAGCTCCCCCTCTGTAAAATGAAGGCGTTGGAATAGGTCAGGGGTTCTTGACCTGGGGTCCATGGACCCCCAGTGAACTAGGATGGGGGAAAAAAATCAGCTCTTTATTTTCACTAATGCCCAACTAAAATTTATCATTTCCTTCAATTATGAATTAAGAAAAAAATTCTGAGAAAAGGGTCCATTGACTTCACCAGACTGTTAAATGGGCACGTAACACAAAAAAAGATTGAGAGTCTCTGGACAAGATCATCTTCGTTCTAAGGTCTCTTCCAGATCTAACATTCTTTACAGCAACATACCCAGACCTCTTTCTTTGACCCCCGTTTCTCTTTGCCCATCCCTGGAAACTACATTTCCCACAATGCCCTTCGGGTAGGTGGGACTCCGAGGACATCCACGGTCATGGGCTGCTTGGGATTGGCCTACTCTGGGAGGTGGAACTTCGGCATTCAGAGAGACATGGCCGGTCTCCAGAGGGGAGGGCGAAGAACTACGACTCCCAGGGTGCACTGTGATTCTGCGCCGGAAAAATGGATTAGTCCGGAAGTGGCATGAGTCCTTCTCCAACTGGGATCCGGCAGAAATGGTGAGCGGAGGTTGGGGGTGGTGGCGTTCTGGGTGGGGGTGTTCGGCAATCTTGGTGTCAAAACGAGAAGGGTACGTGAAAGAAGTGACGGTTGAACTGGCCCTTAAATGTCACCTAGTCCAGCCGCCCCATTTTACAGAGGAGGAAACTGAGGCCCAGAGAGGGGTAGCGATTTGCAGCAAGTTCACCCAGCGAGTTGGTGGCTTTGCTAGAACTCCTCCCAAGCCTCCTGATTAGCTCCCCACCTCCATGGGGGCAGCTTTTCTGACCCTGGGGTATGCTTTAAAGCTCACAACCTCTCTGCTTCCTTCTGACGGGACATTAGGACGGTCGAGGCCTCTCATAGGTTATACTGGTTCAGAGATGATTAGGGACTTCTCCCTAGTCGCACTGCAGCCCGGTTGGGAGGTTTAAAAAAAATGTATAGATAGATTTTCTTTCTAAACATCCTCCCCAAACCCAACAAAGTCCCGGACAAGGCCCCCACAATGTACCGTGGCACGATGATTGACAGTGTATTCATCATGCTTTTTGTAGGATTGCTTCTTTTTTTTTTTCTTTTTTTGCTTTTTGGAGGGCAGTTGAGTTTAAGTAACTTGCCCAAGGTCACACGGCTAGGTTTTTTGTTTGTGTGTGTTAAGTGTCTGAAGTCGGTTCCGAACTCAGGTCCTCCTGACTCCAGGGCCAGCGCGCTACTCACTGTGCCACCTAGCCACCCTAAGGATTCAGTTTCTTCAAAGAGTGAAGGGGCGTGTGCCTTACAAGTAAAGCTCTGTCTCTTCCAGTGTTTCGGGTCATGACTTTAGTTGCCCTTTAGGTGGTCTTCCCTTACATGGTGGTAGGAATTGTGGGAAATGACCTTTTGATTTGGCCTTGTTCACTCTGCATCACTTTGACTTCCCATTTAGTGCAGTAATGTTCCAGTACATTCACATGCCAGAATTTGTTCTGTCATTCCCCCATCGTTGGGCACACTGTTTCTATTCTTTTGCTCTTATAAATAGTGCTGTATGTATATTTTTCCACTGATAGATTTTTAAAGTAAGTTATTGATGGCAATAAATCCCAAGTTTTGTAGCTTTTCCTTTCCACTTTTTCTAAATTCTTGGTGTGCTTGTGGTCCCTCCTCCCAAATGCTGCAGTGCTTAAAGCCAGATTTATTCTCAGCATCAAATCAATCTGTTCTCCCTCAGCCCATTCTGCAGATGTTTGTTGAGAGCCCATGTCTAGAGTCCTTTGAGGCTGAACTCTGCTCTCCTCTCACCAAAGAGTTTCCCATAAAAGGACTAGAACCATGAAAAGCCACTGAAGTCCCTACTAGTTTATCCTCTCTGTGCTAAAGACTTTTCTAACTATGACATTTTATCCAGAGGTCCCTTCCACTATCAACATCACCAAGAATTTCTTGAACATTTAAATACCTTGTTACTAGATTCAGTGCTAAACAGTTGTGGCATGTCTCTAATATTCTATTTCCTGAAGGGCTTTCTAGTTCTAATATTCTATATGCTGAGGACTCTAGCTCTATATTTTGAGGTCCCTTCTAGCTCCAACAGGGGCAGCTGGTTCAGTGATTAGAGCACCAGGTCTGGAGCTAGGAAGATCTGAATTGAAATCCAACTTCAGACATGTACTAGCTGTTGACCCTGGGCAAGTCACTTAACCCTGTTTGCCTCAGTTTTCTCATCTGTAAAATGAGCTGGAGAAAGCAATGGCAAACAACTTCAGTATCTTTGTCAAGAAAACCACAAAAGGGGTCACGAAGTTGGGCATGACTGAAAAATGATTAAACAACAAATCTTGCGCTAATTTATATTCTGGGTCCCTTCTAACTCTAATATTCTATGTTCTGAGGACCTTTCTAGCTTTATGGTTTTTTTTTTTTTAATAGAATTCGAGTGGTTTATTTTTTATTTAATTTTTGCAGGGGGGAAGGCAGGGCAGTTGGGGTTAAGTGACTTGCCCAAGGTCACATGGCTAATAAGTGTTAAGTGTCTGAGGCCAGATTTGAACTCAGGTCCTCCTGACTCCAGGGCTGGTGCTCTATTCACTGTGTCACCTAGCCGCCCCAGCTTTATGGTTTTAAATAACTATAACAAAGCAGATAAGTCCATAAGTGAGACAAGCACAAAATGCCACAGATGTTCAGAGGAGGGAGAGATGGAAGGTAGTCAGTAGTCAGGGAAAGGTTCATAGAGAAGTTGGCATTGGAGGTGACCCTCAGTGGACAGGTAGACCTCAGGGCATAATGGAAAACACACTGACTCTGGAGTCATGAGGACTTGTGTCAAATCCTGTGTCAAACACTACAGCTGTGATCTGGGGCAAGTCATCTGACCTGTAGACTTCAGTTTCCTCATCTGCAAAATAAAAGGGTTGGACAGGAAAGCTTGTGAGGTCCTTTCCAATTCTAGTTGGATGAACCAATGATTTCATTTATTTATTCATTTATTTTTATTCATTCATTTATCCTTTATTTATTCATTTGTTATTTATTCACTTATTCATTTATTTTTATTCATTCATTCATCCATTTATTTATCTATTTATTCATTTGTTTTTGGGTCCTCTGATTTTAGTAGGTAGAAATTGGAGAGAAGACATGATAAGTAGAGGGAATAGCACGTGAATTTAAGGCACCTTAGAGACCATCAAATTGAACCCCCTCATTTTACAGCTAGAAAACCAGAGGACCCTGAGTGGGGGGAGTGTTTTACAGTCAAAAGATTTGAAATTACTTACAGGCTTCCTGACTCTTGGTTCCCTGCATCACACCTCCATCTTTTCTTTCAGAGTAGCCAAGAAAAGAGATGATGTGTCCCTCCCTCCTTTTGGTATCTCCCTTTGGGGAAGTAGGAGTGTTAAATGTTGCCTATGTAGCCAGGTGCCATCACTCTCGTTTTGTTTAACTATTTTACTTTGTTACCAGGGAGATAAATCGTTTTCACCAAAAGCATGGGGAGAGGTATAGCAAAAAATGATTTTGAGATTTTTTTTGTTTTGTTAAATATTTCCCAATTACATGAAAACATTTTTAACATTCATTTCTTAAAATTTTGAGTTCCAAATTCTTTTCCTTTCTCTTGTCCCTCTCCTATTCCTTAGAAGCCAAGCAATAGGATATCAATTAAGAAGTGATTTTGATATAAAAACAAAAGGCATCAGTAAAACTTATATTTAATAAATGTCCAGAGCTAGAACTCTTGCCTCCCACCTTTCAGTCCTCTGTTCCATCATTTCTCCTTGAAAAGAAGGAAAAAAAGGCCAAGATGGAGAGAGACTTTTTCCTGTGATGCCCCTTGTGTTATCTTCTGGGTGCCAAGGCTCAGTGTTACTCTATTTTGTAACTGTATCTCTGCCTGGGGAATGGAATCCCTGGAGCCTATGTGGTTTGGAGAGATTGCCAGACATAAAGCTTGAAACCCAAGTTCCTTTCTCTAGTGTGAAGCTGGAAGCCACTAGCCACCAAGCAGGAGACAGGCCTGGCTTTGTTATCCTGGGCGGGAAGTGACCAGCTCCCTCGTGAGGGTTTGGGTGAGGCTGATGGGCCTAGTCACTGATGAATAAGGGGAAATCTGTCCTGGCTGCTGGGAGAGGGGAGCAATTGGGGGTTTTTATTGCTGGGGTTTTGTGAGAGCCATTGTTTCTGTGGGCTTCTATTTTTTTGTCTTTAAAAGGTCACTGTGGGTGAGAATGGGGCTGTCTCATCTCCATGGGTCCAGAGTTGGAATAATGCTTTGTTGACACTCACTAGTCAGATCATGGGACCCTGAAACACAGAATCCAGAATTTTAACCTTTCTTATGGCATTAATCACATTCTGCCTTGTGATAATGATTTAGGACCATAGAACCCCAGAGAACATTAGAATATAGGGACCACAGAACACAGAATGTTCAGTTGTAAAGCAAATGAGGAGGATCTTGAGACCAGGAAGGATATTTTTCCAGTCAGTTTTAGTTAGGGGCCTCTAGAATCTGGGAGTTGGGGTCACCTCTGGAAGTCCCAGTCTTTGCTTTATAGGATCATGGGATCCAAAGCCATCAGTGATCATTTAGCCTGCCTCATTTTACAAATGAAGATGCTGAGCCCTAACCTTGCTCAGGATCACATAGGTAAAAAGAAACATAGTTGGAATTCAAATCCAGCTTTTTTGATGCCAAACCCAGTACTCCTGCTATAGTGCACTGCCTCAGCTATGATGACATACTTTGAAGAAATAGTACTTTGAACAGGGCACCTAGATTCTTTGGTTATTTTGCCCTCATGGCAAAAACTGGGTCTCAGTTTTCCCATCTGTAAAATGGAGAGATTGCTCCCTTTATCTCTTGATCTGTCATTGGTGCTATGAATTATCAGACATCCACTTACCCCTGACTTGAGTCTGGGGCTGCCTCACCTAATACTGAGCTTGAAAACAGAGACTTTATAAAGGATGTTTAGCCTGGAGAAGACAAGACTCAAGGGACATGAGAATTGTATTTAGGTAGTTGAAGGGCCTTGTGGGAAAGGGTTTAGATATATTCCCTTTGGCGGCAGAAGACAGAACTGGGCACAATGAATGGGTGGACGTTTCTGAAAGCAGAAAACTTAGGCCTGATGTAAGGAAAAACTTCCTAACAATTATAGCTGTCCAAAATGGCATGGACCAACTGGGAGGGGTGGCATCCCCTTCTTTGGGGAATTTAAACAGAAGAAAGATGATGCTGGTCAAGTGTGTTCTAGTGGGGATTCCTTTCAGGCGTGTATCAGAGTAGGCAGCTGTTGAAGTCCCTTCCCACACTCAAATTCTATGATTTTGTGGTAGTTTCATGAGTCTCTTGGGTGATCAGAGTCACAGATCTCTCCTCATCCCCCCCACCTGTCATGACACGCATACATGCATGCCTTCAGGTAGATGATTGCTCAATAAAGCCTTCCCTTTTCTCTCCCTTCCAGGCCACAGGAACAGACCAGGTGGTTGGATTTGGCCTGGTGGTTTTCAGTCTTGTGACCTTCATCTACTACACAATTTGGGTGATCATTCTGGTATGCTGCTTCTTCCCTGATTCTACCATTGATAACAACCTTCTCCCCTTAGACTTCACAGGGCCCTGTGATTCCTCCAAAATTGACTTAACAGTCATGTTAATTTATCTACTTTTGTGTCTCATCCCTCTTCTAGAGGGCAGCGATGGGAATTTCTCTAAACTCCCCATCTTTTGTAGTACCCATAAGAGTACCCTGAACCCAGTAGGTGCTTAATCTTTGTTTGCTTAATAACCATTTGTTGAATGAATATTGTCACATGCCTTCTGTTGTCATTGAATAGTCACTTTGGATGAATAAAAGATGTGGTTATGTCCCTTCCTGGACTGCTTGCCTTTTCTCCCACAGCTATTATAGCCCCAGTTTCAAGTCTAAACACTCACTTTTTTGAGCTCCCACTTCTCATATGCATCTCTGCTGGTCAGGCCATGCAGACTGACCAGCAGCTGTTTTCCCTCTGGGAAGTGGGAGAGTGGGTGGCTTCCCAGAGGCCTTGAGTAGAGGATTCCCAAGAGAGCCAGGGTCACCTTTCAGGACTGTTTCTGGCACTCCCAAAATAGGGTACTGCTGGCTCTGGTGGTAGAACTTACTTTGGTCTCTCATTCTTTCTCTCTGTCTCTTTCTCTGTCTCTCTCTTTTATTTTGCAGCCCTTCATAGACAGTGATCACATCATCCACAAGTACTTCCTGCCCAGGGAGTATGCCATTATCATCCCTCTAGCAGCTGGCCTATTCCTGTTGCTGTTTGTGGGTAAGTAACCTTCCTCCCGGATCCCTTAGGAATGGGGAGAACATTTCAGGGGTGGTTTACAGGACAGCAGCTGTTTGAACTTCTTCATTACTGTGGATAATGGTTTCATGGAATACTCACCACTTCACCAAAGTGGCATTAGGGTGGCACAGTGGATAGAATACTGGGCTTGGAGTCAGGAAGACCTGAGTTCAAATCTTTTCTGCGTTACTTCCTAGCTATGTGACCCTGGGCAATTTGCTTAATTGCTTATGTATTCCTCAGTTTCCTTACCTGTAAAAATGAAAGAGTTGGACCTCATGACCTTCTATGGTCCTTTTCAGCTCTAAACCTATGATCTTAAGATGTGACTTGACCAAGGTCTTCTGTTAGTGGTGCTGGACTTGGAATGAGAAAGAAATCCCCCCCTCTGACATTTACCGTATGATCCTGAACAAGTCACTTTCTCATGGGAAAATATCACCATTGGTTTTCAATGAGGATCAAATGAGAGAATGTATATAAAGCACTTTGCAAACTTTAGAAGAGCCACATCGTTGTCATTTATTATTGTGATCATTAGTAGGAGACCCAGGATCAGGACCTAAATCTCCTGATCTTCCAGGCCTTCCTACTATCTGCCACCTGTCTGAGTAGAGGAAAATGTCATTTATGGAGGGGACTTTGAGAGATCCTGACGTCATGGTCTCAGAGCTGGAAAGGGCTCATTTTTAGACATCATCTACTTCAGTGCCATTTGACATGTGGATCCCCTCTCTAACATATGCCTGACCCACTCCTTTGTTTGAAGACCTCCAGGGACCATTCCTCCCCGATATGGGCAGGGCTATACCAGCAGCAGTTCTGGCTCCCCTCTCCCTAGCTATGGTTAAAGGAGGATACTCCATGGTTGCTACTGGGGACTCAGTCTGTTGTTTTTGGGTTGAGAGGTCCCTCCTGCTGCAACTAAAGTTTAAGTCTAAAGCTGTCTGAATATGAGGGTGGTGAAATTTTTGCCCTAAGGATTTTCAGGAAAAGTGCAGGGGATCCCCTTAGCAGGGGGTTGGGGAAGGCATTTGTGCATGTAGCGGGAGACTAGTCGACTAGTCTCCAGGACAGCCAAGGTCCCTTCTGCCTTCCTGTTGGTACTGGTCAGTGTTGATCACTTGCTTTGTTAGGTACCACTGGCCTTGTTCTTGCTTTGTGTCCTCCACAAGCCTGCTCTAAAGGGTAGTGACCCTGGCTCACAAAAGTATGTTTCTGGGCTTTCTGTTCCAGGACTATTCATCACTTACATAATGCTGAAGAATCGAAAGCCAACCAAGAAGACAAATTGAAGGAGGACTCATAGTCAGACTTGGGGAGGAAGCTGGAGGTCAGATCTTGGACCGCATGTGCTGCATACTAGCGGGGCTTGGAGGAGACTCTGGGGGCAGGGCTTAGAGACGATCTCATGCCCTCATCATCACCACCTCCTCTCAGGCTAGGGTGGACTGGGACAGGGGGTGCAGTCCTGATCCCAGGACACAGCTGATGAGCCTCAGCATCCCTGATGCCCCCTGAAAGATGTACATTTTGGTGCTGTGGGACTGGCCTGAATTGAGTTCCATCTATGCCTGACTGTCTCTTTCATCCTGGGATTTGGCCCATCTGGGAGGAGCAAGAAGAGGCCATTCCAGCCCTTGTCCTTCTGCCCCTCTCAGTTTTATGGGCGAAAGAGACATCAACCTCCTTCCCTCTGTCCTATTCCTCTCAGGCTCTGCAAACGAACTTTCCTTCACATTCCTATAGGTCCCTTCCCTTCTCTACCTCTTGCTCAAAAACAAAAAAAGTCAGCTTTTCAGAGGCTGACACAACCTTGGGCCCATTCCGGGGTACAGGCTCTACTAGACAAATCCCTGGCCCTCAATTCCCTTCTCTGGGAGCAAGACCAGACCATGACCCCATGAAGGGGCCAAAGAGAGAGAGTTCCTCAGTGCAGGCTGTGAAAACTGTAGAAACTTTGTGGACCAAACTGCTGGCACTGTCAGGTATAAAGGCCTGACATACTGTTTGTTCAATGTGCTCTGTCACACTCTGTACCCATCTGACCTCCATGTGGTCCCACTCCCTACACTATGCCACCAAGCTTCCAGCTTCATCTCTGTTTCAATAAATATTTAATATATGTCTGTCTCAGTCACCTCTCCACACCCCTCACACCCCCAACCCCTGTTCTCAGTCAGAGGTTGAGAGTGATATAAGTAAAGTCTGAACCCAACTGGGCTTTGTAGCTCAGAGAGAAGAGAAGGGTCAAGAGGTGGATGGGGAAAACTGGCAATATGGAGATTCTTTTCATCCTAGAATCTCCTCCCCACCCCAGCCTGTACCTGTATTCAAGAAGTATTAGGGTGGGA
>NW_027187344.1:11142777-11240819 GCF_028583685.1 Petaurus breviceps papuanus
TAAGCTTTATTTTCTTTTTCAATTAACTAAAACTAGACCTTTCTCCCTGCCATCTCCCCAAGCTGAAAAAAAAAAGAAAAAACAAAGCTCTGGTAATATGTTTATTCAAGCAAAACAAAATCCCAAATTGTGCATGTCCAAAAGTGTATCTATGTCACTCTGCACTCCTCTCTCAGGAGGTGGGTAGCTTCTTTAATCATGAATCTTCTGGAATCAATACAATCAAGGAATAAGCATTTTTTAAAGTACTTATGATGTGCGCAACTATTGCTAAACACTGGGGAGACCTGCCCTCAAGGAGATTATGCATTCTTTTAAAAAAAACTTTTTTTTTCAATTAAGAAGTATTTTCTATCTCTCCTATCCCATTGGAGAAAAAAAAAACAAACCCTTGCAATAAATGTTTATCCAGTAAAACAAATTTCTGCATTGGCCATGTCCAAATATGTGGATCTCAAATCTGTATCTTGAATTTATCACCTCTCTATGAGATGAGTAGCTTTCTTCCTCATCAGCCCTCTGGAATCATGGTTGGTCCTTATGTTGATCACTTAAGTCCTTTGAAGTCCTTACAATGTTGTTATATAAATTGTTCTGGTTCTGCTCATATCCCTCTGTAACCATCCATACAAGTCTTCACAGGTTTCTCTGAAATTTGTCTCCATTTCTTACAGCAGAGTAGTATCTCATCACATATACTATAACTTGTTCAACTTTTTTTCAGTTGATAGGCATCAGGCCTTTTTTTTTTTTTTTTTGCATTTTGGAGGGAAGTTGGGGTTAAGTGACTTGCCCAAGGTCACATGGCTAGTAAGTGTTGAGTGTCTGAGGTCGAATTTGAAATCAGGTCCTCCTGACTCCAGGGCCAGTGCTCTATTCACTGGGCCACCTAGTTGCCCCTCAGTTTCCGTTTCTTTGCCAGTGGGGGAAAACTGCTATAAAAATGTTTGTGCATATGGGGTTCTTTGATATCAGTTTAGATCCAGTAGCAGTATTGCTGAGTCAAAGAGTATGTACAATGTAGTAACTTTTGGGGGGCAGAATTCCAAATTACTTTTTAGAATGATTGGGTCAGTTCACAGTTCCACCAATAGTGCATGAATGTACCTGTTTTCCCACAGCCCCTCCAGTATTTTTCATTTTCCATTTTTGTTAAATTTGCCCTTATGATGCGTGTGAAGTAGAATCGCTGAGTAACTTCAGTTTTCATTTCTCTAATTATTAGTGATTCAGAGCATTTTTTAATATGGCTATCGATAGCTTAGATTTCTGCCTCTCAATATTGATTGCTTACCAATTTGTGTTGGAACTCCCTTAGTCCTTCAAGCCTGCCACTAATTTGCCTTGGGCAAGTCATAACCCCCTGGTCTTCAGTCTCTCCATCGGTAAAATAAGGAGTCTGAAGTTCTCTGCAGTTTCATAACACTATAGTATCTTCAGGCCCTCTTCCTAGAGAAGGTGATGTTGGTCTTTGCATCAACCTAAATTTGACCAACAAACCCTTGACCAGCAGGATTCGAAATCTTTGCACCTCCCACATACTCCACTTACTTCCCGACTTGGGTTGAGGCCCAAATTACTGAGCTCCTTCCCTTTCCCCCGGACCAAGGGACAGTCCACTTGGGGCTGTGGTCCCGGGCAGGGAATGTTAGACCAGGTGAGTGGGGAAGGGGAAGGAGAGGGAGGAGGAAAACGTCAGTACCCAGGAATCTTCAGAGATCTGTGGAAAGGACTAATGGAGAGGTGTAGTGGCATGATGTGTGAAAGGGTCAACCTGGACCTGGCCAGGTGGCCTGAGCAAGACCCAGCCCTGCCATTTCCACCCTCCACGACCGCTGGGACTCATTTTCCTCATCTGTAAAACGAAGAGGAGGATTGGACTAGGTGGCCTTTAAGACCCTTTCCAGCTCTGGGTCTCTAATCCCATGGGGCCTATTATTTAACGGAGTAGGAGAGATGGTTTGGGGAAACTGAGGCCCAGGAAAGTGGTAAGACTAGAGCAGCTGATACAGGAAAGACCCGAGACTCCAACCCACCTCTTTTGCTTCCTGATACAGCACCCAGGGAGCAGGGAGAACCCAGGAATCCCGCCCCCGAGTTTTGGCCCATCTCCACCCCCACCCCCAGAGATCCGTTTCCCCAGTTAGCCAATCCGGGGCTCTGGCGCCGAGGCTCGAGGCTGGGAATCCCAGCCCGAGGCGGCGGGGGCGGGGCCTGTGGGCCGAGGGGCGGGACAAAGGATCCGGGCGAGGCTGCGAGCCCGAGCTTTGGGGCGGCAGGAGCGTCAGCGGGGGCGGCGGGGGAGATGGCGGAGAGGCCCTCGCATAGCAAAGAGGTAGGTCCGGGGCGACGCGCTGGTGGCCGGCTGGACGGATGCGCTCCGGCCAGTCCGGGCGCCGGCTACCCCGCCCCTGCCCGGTGCCACCTGCCTCTCGGGCACCGAGGGCGAGTGAGCGAGCCCGCCCGGGTGGGGGGGGGGGGGGGCGGGGGGCCCCCGCGGGGGGGGGCCGCCTCGGGCTGGGATTCCCAGCCTCGAGCCTCGGCGCCAGAGCCCCGGGGGGGGGGACTGGGGAAACGGGGGGGGGGGGGGGGGAGGCTCGCGGGACGCCCCTGGGATGGATGGGATGGGGCGGCCGTGCCCCTGCCAGCAGCCATCGGTGGGGCTCGTGGTGTTGGGCCATGTGACAGGTAGTCCGCCCAACGTGACTCGCGGGGTGTAGGGCGCACACCTGCACGTGCAGGCATCGCGGTTTGCCTTTCCCGGGACTTGCATGGGTTTCGATGTGGCGTTCCTGTGCAGGAACATGAGTTGTCCATGATTTCCTGTGTGCATGTACCTGCATGAGTGGCGTGTGTACTGTTGAGTCCCTGGCATGTTAGACGGGTCCAAGCCCACCCTGTAGCCATGACCACTGAATGCAGCTCTGCCTTTAATTCCCAGGGTCTCTATCTCCTAACCCATCCTTATTCCTTACCCCACCTCCATCCCTCCTCAGCCCAAGACTGAGCCCGTCCCGATGTCGAACAGCCCAGGATAGCAGACCGTTTGTTGTGTCCCATCTCGGAAAGCCCTCCCTGTTCCCTGTATCTTTCCACCCCAAGATGGATTGATCCGGAACCTACTTATTCTCCTCCCCAGGAGGGCCCACTCCATCCTTGCCCTAGGAGGCATACCTCAGACCTATAACCAGCAATTCAGGTCCCTAAAGTAGGTACTACAGAACAGGTGTGTGGGGTAAGGGGTAGCTGCTGGGGAAGCCGTTTATCTGGAATTTACCTGGGTTTTTGCAAACCCTCCCCTTCATTCTGAGCCTCTAAGTCTTCTCTGGACAGGTGCAGAGCAAGTGGCCATTTCCCCAGGAAGTCCGGCCCAAACCCCAAACCTTTGGACAGGTGAGGAAGGCAGCCATTGAGGAGCAGGGGGTATGAAAGTGGTCATCTCCAATCCCAGGGGACCTAAGCATATCCCAGAGGTGACCTACATTGGGGAGGGAATTCCTGGGCTTGGGACAATCAAAGGTGGTGGTCTGGGTAAGGGAGTGGGAGGAGCTGTGCCCCAGATGTGAGAGGCTGTGGCACAGGGTGTAGCAGCAAGCACCCCAGGGTGGCTGCTAACACAGGTTCTTTGATCTGCTTTGATAAAGGAAAGCAACTCGAAAATGGGTTGACAAGCTTACTTTAATCAGTCAAATATGTATCGTTTACCTAGTTCAGGGGAAAAAGGTCAGCACCCCAAACTTCAGAATACACAGAATTATCAAGACAGAAACAGATCAAGCAGACAGTTTCCAAATTGTCCAACTATTACATCCATACCAAATCAACATCTGGGTTTCAACATCTGGGTTTTTCAAAGCCGGGGGACTCTCAACAACAGCTTCCCAGAGTCTTATCAAATTACAGAACATTTCTCAAAGTGAGCCCCAAAACAAAGCTGCACTTAAGGGCTTATATAGCCTTCTCCTGGCTCAGAGAATGTAACAACCTTATTGACTCACTGGCCAATCAAGAAGTATCTACTGAAAAACAAGCCTTCTACCCCAGGCTCCTGGTGCACTTTAGCCTAGGGACAGGGAAGATCTTAAAAATTTACATTCCCATTACACTGAGCTGGGGGAAGATGGTGAGATATAGACCACCTGGGGAGAAGCACACTCTTCTCTATTTCAATACTCTGAAATAAAACTCCAGTCATCCCATCTTTCCTTAACTATATCTCCCTCCCCCTAGGTGGCCCATTCCTGTGTCAGCCCACAGGAGGGTGGCACCCCCAAAAGGTCTAGCCGCGGAAGGGGCTCCTTTTTTCAGCGATTCCTGTGGCGCATAAGAGAAAGGTGGAAATTACTCGGCCTTTTTGAGATTGACACTGACCATGAGTATTACAAGCTGACGCAAATGATGAAGGCAGGGCTTAGGGATGCCATCCAAGTCTCCATTGACTACCCTTCCAGGGTGAGCCAGCTTGTGAAGAGGACCCGCTGGGAATAACAGCTTTGGGGTGTCATTCAGTGGGGGAGACAGGCCAAAGAACTGATGGCAGGAGAGCTTCAGTTCCAGCCCCAGCTCTGCTGTTTACTTGTTGGAAAATCATTTTCCTTCCCTGAACCTAAATTTCCAAATCTGTAAAATGAGATGGGCTCAGAGATCCATTCTAGTGCCACCACCCCCAGGTTCTATGGCTTTTCCCAATTCCAACAGTCTATGATTCTTTAAATACAAAACATACATGTGCTCCTACCTCCAGTCTGACCCTGCTCTCTGCCCACCCGAAAACCAACTGTGTCCCATCCCTCTCTCCCAGGCCTGGAACTGTGCCAGAGCCTGCTCAGCAAATCCCAGAGCTCATAGGTCAGCGCAGAAGCTGAACCTGGCAATTGGATGAGGCTGCGTGGGGGAGAGGAACTGTCCTCTCCTGTGACTGCTGGAAGAGAAGAGGAAGAAAGCTGGGGAGAAGGCCAGGAAAGGTTGTGGGAAGGGGGAAGTAGGAAAGGCAGGTTCAGAGGTTCACTGATTAGTTGTAGGCCCCCTCTCCCATTTTCCTAGCCACCCAGGGGGCAGAGTTTTCTCCATCTTTTTCTTGGTTGACACCCGGGGGGCAGAAAGTGGGATTGAGTTGGGAGTGGGATTGAAAGTCTTCAAAGGATGGAGGTGGCAGGCAAGAACCTTTGTCTGTGTTTCCCCTCTAGCGTGCCCTAAAGGAAGAAGATTATACATCTGTCTTGACCCAGCCCCATGAGGTAGGAGCGAGTGGGGGAGGGCCTCTCACTCTGCCACTGACTCAAACTAGGGTTTGGAAATAACTCTGGACAAGTTATTTCTCCTTGGGCGGCCCTAGTTTCCTCATTTCTCAAATGGTCATGATAATCATTGCTCTGTCTCCCTCATAGAATTGTTAGGAAGGTCAAGTTACATAATGGATGGAAAAACTGTAGGTAAACCTCACAGATCTGTCAAGAGATGAGTCCTGGAAGGGCTGGGTTACAGGGGGAACCCTCAGAACAGATCTCTGGCCTAGATGTTTCATTTTGCCTGTGGCCTCCATGCCACATGTGGCCTTCTAGGCCCTCAAGTGCAGCCTTCTGAATCCAAACTTTACAGAACAAATCCCCTTAATAATAAGAGACTTCTCTGTTTGAATTTCTAACATATGACACCTCAAATATGCTTCTCACCCTCCCCATGATATGATGTGTGTATGCAAATGTGCACATGTCCAATATGCATTGTAGGAGCAATCCCAGGAATACACAAATGCACTTTGCATGGGCCCGTGCTTATATCATATGCAGAGCATACATGTTGACACTGCACATAGATGTTTCATGTACAATGTGACATAGTATATCATGATAAGAAAGGGAAAGTAAGCGTTTTTTGAGTGCCTGCTGTGTGCCAGCCATTGTGTTGGCACCCAGGGTGGTAGGTGCTGTAATTGTCTTTTTTGTTTTGTCTTTTTGGAGGGGGAAGGCAGGGCAATTGGGGTTAATTGATTTGCCCAAGGTCACACAGCTAGTAAGTGTGTCAAGTGTGTGAGGTCTATTTGAACTCAGGTCCTCCTGACTCCAGGGCCGGTGCGCTACCTAGCCACCCCTGTAGGTACTGTTATTATCCCCATTTTACAGTTGAGGAAACTGAGGCAGACATGAGTTAAGTGACTTGCCCAGGGTCCTACAGCTAGAAGGTGTATGAGGTCTGATTTGAATTTAGGTCTTCCTGATTCCAGGATTCTATCTGCTGCTCTACCTAGCTCACTTC
The DNA here is from genome assembly GCF_028583685.1 of Petaurus breviceps papuanus. Taxonomy (NCBI): domain Eukaryota; kingdom Metazoa; phylum Chordata; class Mammalia; order Diprotodontia; family Petauridae; genus Petaurus; species Petaurus breviceps. The sequence continues at coordinate 11,149,033 of NW_027187344.1, forward strand.
TCAATAGTTTTCATAAAAAAAAAAAATTGATTCATTTCAGCCCTGAAATGACATAAACGCTCACATATGTGCATGCTAATATAGCGTGCTCCTGTACAGTATCTACAGTATACATGCCCCATATACACACGTGTTCATGTGTTTCACATGTACCTATCAATTTCTATATACCAAGTATACTAGGTGCTGGAAAAACAAAGAAAAAAAGAAAGTCCATGTCCTCAGGGAGCTTACATTCTTTGGGATACAACATATACATACATACATACATATATATATTTATATATACACATAAAGATAGAGGGACCTGTGATTTCATTGGCATAAGGAGCTACCAGGTGAGGATATTCATGCATGTTGGTATCTTTTCTGCCTGTAGTTTTAGAAAGTTGCTTGAGGGGGCAGCTAGGTGGCGCAGTGAATAGAGCACCGGCCCTGAAGTCAGGACCTGAGTTCATAATCTGGCCTCAGACACTTAACACAAAAAATAGCTGTGTGACCTTGAGCAAGTCACTTAACCCCAATTGCCCTCAAAAAAAAAAGTTGCTTGAGGCACAGAGAGGGTAAACACTTTGTCCAAGGTTATACAGCCAGTATCATCAATGTGACCTTCAACACTTACTGTGTGACTGTGGGCAAGTCAATTAACTCCTGTCTGCCTCAGTTTCTTCAGCTGTAAAATGGGGATAGTAATAGCCTCTACTTCTCAGGGTTGTTGTGAGGATCAAATGGAATTATATTTGTAAGGTGCTTTGTAAATCTCAGAGTGATATATCAATGCCACCTAATATTATTGTTAAAATTATTATTATTAGGTTAAGCTATACAAGGTGGTACCTGTCCATTCTTGGCAATCAGTGCTCTGAGTGGGGGTGGGAGGGGGAGGTAATCCCAGAGTTCTCCTGTCCTCTCCCCCCTGGAATTCTGACATATACCATGCCCTGCTGTGTTATTTCATTGGCTCTCCTCCCTCAGGGCTTTGAAATGGGCACCATTGCAGGCCCTGTCTTTGCCCACCTTCGCCACTTCCTGGGCCTGGCAGAAAGGGACTACCAGAACTCCCTGAGTTCCAGCCACTGCTTCCTACAATTCATCAGTAACTCCAAGAGCAAAGCCAACTTCTTCTTGACGTGAGTGTCACATCAAAGAGGGGAGGGGGAAGGGAAAGGGCCCTTAAGAAAGATAGATATTGGGGAAGCAGCTAGGGGCAGGCAGACAGGCTGGTCCCAGGAGCCCTCAGTTATCTGTGCTGCCTTGTTCCACATATGTGGTTCTAGATGGGAAGAGAGCAGAGATCAGAGTGTTGGAGATCCCGGAGGAGCTCTGGCCAGGGGACCCTTTTAATGGAGGGTGGGAGAGTGGTGAAAATGTAGAGTTAGGGGCTGGGCTGGGATTAGAGGAAATTCAGGGATTAGAGAGGTCTGAAAGTGATGGAGAGAAAGAGGGAGGGAGAATTGAGGGAGGGAGAAAGAAACAAGGGAAAGTAGGAGACAGAGAGTGTGTGTGAGAGAGAACAAGTTCATAGAGGGTGATATGGTCAACCCTCCAGGCTGGATCTGATCCTGACCTTCTGACCCTTCTTGGCCTATCCCCCACCCCAGAAATGACAAGCGCTTCTTCCTGAAGACCCAAAATAAGTACGAGATCCAGTTCCTGCTCTCCAAACTGGCCCTCTACATTCATCACCTTCACGAATACCCCCATTCCCTGCTGGTCAAGTTTCTGGGTAGGACCTAGGCGGATCTAAGGGGACAGGGATGCGGTTTGGGCTCCCTAGCTCTCATTCTTCTAACCTCTCTCTCTCCTGGTAGGTATCTACAGCATTAAGGTGGCCCAGAAGAAGAAGGTAGGGGGTGTTTAGGGCATGGGGAATTCTGAGTGTGAAGAGGAGGGCAGAAGATGACCCCTCTTGCCTTTCTCTTTCCCCCAGAAATACTTCATCATCATGCAGAGCATCTTCTACCCTGATGATCGAATTTCTGAAAGGTTGGTTGGGAGGCAGAGAGGGTTCCATCCCCATAAGTCTGTGGGAGGTGCCCCCACAGAAGGGGTGTTTGAGCTCTTGGGACTAGCCATTCATATTTCTGTCATGCTTTAAGGGTTAGAAAATACTCTTTACAACAACCCTGTGAGGTAGGGAGTGCAAGTTTTGTTACTTGCATTTTCCAAATGAGTAAACAAGAGAAGCTAAATGACCTGTCCTTGGTCTTACAATGAGTGTCAGAGCTGGAATTGGACCTTGAGCCTCAGGGGTCTTGTTCTGCTGAGCCCTGGAGGAAACCTAAGAACACAGAAATGATAGAACTCAAAGAGACCCTCCCTTCAGGTTATTTCATTGAACCCTCTCAGTAACTTTAGAATCCCCTTCATTTTAAAGAGAAGGAAACCGAGACCCAGAGATGGGCAGCAGAATGTCAGCCAGTCAAGCATTTATTAAGCACTGACTGCATACCAGGCACTGTACTGAGTGCTGAGGGTATAGACACAGACCAGTAATGACCCCTGCCTTCAAAGAGATCAAGGCCGGGCAAGATAATGTAAATAACAGAGGAGAGGAAAGGAATGGAAGAGAAGGAGCACTAGCCGCTAAGGGGTGGGTGGGGACCAAGGAAGACCTCCTGCAGAAGGTCAGCTTTTATCTGAATCTAGAAGGAAGCCATGGAAGGCAAGAGGCAGAGGGTGACAGGATAGAGCAAAAGTGGGAAAACCTGGGTTCGAATCTCCCTTTTGCCACTTCCTTACCAAATGACCTCTGGCAAATCAGCCTGTCTCCACCTCAGGCTCCCCAGTGGTACAATGATAATGATGCTCACTCCTCCTTCACAGGACCATCTTGAGGATAAAATGAAGTGAGGGATGGAAAAGGCCTTTGTTAGTGTACAGCCCTGTGTACAGACAAGGGAGTATTGGAATTCATTCACCAAACTTGACTGAGCATTTTGTGTGGGTCTGGCCCTGTGACAGACTGTTGAGAGCAAGACAAAGAAGGAAATGCCTTGGTTCCCCACTGGAGCTTTTTTCTTGGTCTTTTCTGTTAGCCAGGCTCCCTGAGGGGCTCTGGAGAAAGGTCATGTGAAGAGGGGCCACTGTTTCACTGAGTCTCTGTGAATAGTTCACTGAATCCTCTAAACTGCCCACCCTCCCTCTCTCTGGGATCCACTCACATCCCCTAATCAAATTTAAGTGTTTAACACAATGCCAGGAACATAGTCATTGTCTAATAAATGCTTCTTCCTTTCCTCCTTCCCTCCCTCCCTCCCTTTCTTCCCTCCCTCTCACTCTCCCTCCCTTCCTTCCTCCCTCTCTCCCTCCCTTCCCTCTTCCCTTCTTCCCTCTCTCTCCCTCCTTCCCTTCCTTCCTTCCTCCCTCCGTCCCTTCCTTCTTTCCTTCCTCCCTTCCTCTCTCCCTTCCTCCCTTCCTCCCTCTTTTCCTCTCCCTCCCTTCCTCCCTCCTTCCCTTCCTCCCTTCTCCCCTCTCTCCTCCCTTCCCTCCCTCCCTCCCTTCCTTCCTTCCTCCCTCCTCCTTCTCTCCCTTCCTCCCTCCTCCTTCCCTCCCTTCCTCCCTCATCCCCTCCCTTCCTCCCTCCTCCCCTCCCTTCCTCCCTTCCTCCCTCCCTCCTCCCCTCTCTCCCTCCCGCCCTCCCTTCCTTCCTTCCCCTTGCCTGGTCAGGTATGACATTAAAGGTTGCCAAGTGAGCCGCTGGACAGAACCTCTATCTGATGACAGCCATGTTATTATGGTGCTAAAAGATCTCAACTTTGAAGGACACACCATCTCCCTGGGTGAGCCAGCCCCTGGTCTTGGAGCTACCTCTGGGGCACTTAGCACATGCTGCTCCTAATGATCTTGTCTGTGACCTAGCCTCTTAGCCCTCACAGGAGCACAGTTCTGCTTGGGAGGGCAGTGGGTCAGAGCCATCAGATACCAGCTGGGGTAAACTCTGCCCTAGGAGGCTTCTGTGAGAGGGAGAAAACAGTGGCAGATCCTCCATTCTGGGCCTAAAGTTGACCCCAGTGAGATGCTGAGAAATGCTGTGCCTTGTCTGCCTGCTCCCTGTCCTCTGCTTTGTCCTGAATGCCCCAGAGAGACCCAGCCTCAGGTCTCTTCATGCTTCTTCTTCACCCACACTACCCACCCTGCTCTGTGATCCTAATCCCCCTCCACAGGGTCCCAGAGGAGTTGGTTTATCAAGCAGATGGAGCTGGACACGGCCTTCCTGCGTAACCTCAACGTCCTGGACTACAGCCTCCTGGTGGCCTTTCAGAGGCTCCACTTGGATGAAAGGGGCTCCAGCAAGAATATCTTGACTCGGATAGCCAGGTGAGCCACCTTGGGGAATCAGCAGGAGAGACCCTGGAAAAAGGACATGAGGGTGTGGGGCAGGGGGAAGGGTGAGGAGAGGGATGTGATAGTTGGGATTGGGGATTTCAGGGAATGTGGGAACCATACTGGATAAACTCTGCTTGGCCCCAGTGTTCAGAGCTAGGAAAAATGGGCAGAAGCTGCAAAGAGACAGACTGAGGACTGATATGGGGGAAAACTTCTGAATGATGAGAGCCATCTGGAAAGGGAATGGGCCACTTGGGCCACGGTGGGCGCCTCCTCATTTGCAGTCTCCAAGCAGGGCCTGGGTGGCCTCTTGTCAGACATAGTATGGTGGGGATTCATCTCAAGTATAGATTTGACCAGGCAACTGCCTCCCAGCCCTATGGTTCTGTGATTATTTGAGGGTGAGGGCAGGAAGATTTGAAAGGCTGTAGGCAGAGGGCCCATTACTTGAGGTATGAGGAGGCCCTAGATGACAACCATCAATATGGTGAAGGGATTTCAACCCATCCACAGGAGTGTCAGCCAAAGAAATTCCACTTTGTTCCAGCTCTGTGACTTTAGGCAAATCACTTTACTTCTTCTGGCCTCAGTTTTCTTGTCTAAAAAATGGGTGGACAGTAGTAATGAATTTTACAGGTCCCTTCTGGCTTTAGAATGAATCCTAGAACCACATATGTTTATCATGGGAAATAGTTATAATAATGGCCTGACATTTGTATTGTGCTTTAAAGGTTTGCAAAATGCTTACAATGATCCTGGGCAGTAGATGCTATTCTTACCCCTTTTTATAGATGAACAAATGACTTGCCCACAGCTAGTAACTTTCTGAGGCAGAAACTGAATGCAGGACTCCCTCACTCTCAGTCCTGTGCTCAATTCTCTGCACCTCCTGGCTGCCACAAAGTAAAAAGATGAACAAAAGTCTTGGGGCCATAGCAATATTCAAATGTTTTGTAATGGGTTTCCTAAGGAAGTTTAGGAAGAAGCTACCTAGGAAGATAATAAGCTCCCTGTGATTGGAGGTCTACAAGTGGAGGCTGGTTGATCATTTGTGAGAGGTGCTTGGGTATGGGTTAGCCTGGATGATTTCTGAGGGTGTGTCCAGTTTGGAGATTCTGTGATTCTAGGGTCAAGACTGTGGGAATGGAGCAGATGAGATAGATGTAAGAGACTGGGAAGGAGTGGAGGAAGACAAGATGGTGGCATAGAAGCAAGAAAATTCTGAGTTCCCCCCATAAGCACCTCAAATACCTATAAAATATGACTCTAAACAAACTTTAGAGCTGCAAAACCCACAAAGTGATAGAGAGAGTGAGGGCTTGGAATATGATATTGTGGAGGTCAAAGGAGCTGGGATTAAAACCAAGAATCACCTACCCAGCAAAACTGAGTATCATGTTTCAGGGGAAAATAAAGTTATTCAGTGGAATAGAGGACTTTTAAGCATTCTTGATGAAAAAGCCAGAGTTGAATAGAAAACTTGACATTCAGATATGAGAAGCATGAGAAGGTAAACAGGGAAAAGAAAACATAAGGAACTTATCAAAGTTGAGCTGTTTACATTCCTACATGGAAAAATGATAATTGTAACTTATGAAACTTTTCTCAGTATGAGAGTAGTGGAAAGGAATATAAATGTGTGTGCGCATATATATATGTATATATATACATATATATGTAGATATGCATATATGTCTATATAGTAGGGTATATGGTGTATCAGCAATGCCATATTCACAATGCCTATAGAGATTACAAATATGCTGATATAATTATCCATCACAAAATACATCAGGTTTGCCATTTGGGGAAATAAACTAGAAAATTTATTAAGATACCAAAAGACTGAGTCCCAAAACCAGAAAGTGAAAGCCATCAGAGTAGTTATGATATTGACACAGGTAGATAAAGTAAAAAGCACCCACATTCTCAAGCATTTAAAACAGAACAGGCTACCTCAGGCAAAGGTCCTCCTCTCCCCACTCACAGCAACCACCCAGTGTCCTGGAAGAGCGCTCCCAGCAGCTCCGGCCCCTGGCAGTGCTCAGCCGGAGTCCCAACTCAAAAAAAAAAAAAAGGCAACAGCCACCAACTGCCAACTGCAGGACCGTTAGGTCGGCTATTCACTTTCTCTTGCTCTGCTATGTCAGCACGTCCATGGGGCATGGGAGATCTTTAAATCCCATAACCCTTACATATGGGCATATGAATACATATGTGAGTGTGTGTATATATGTATACAGGTATACATAGAGGGCACAGGACCAATTGAATAGGAAGGGATGATACTTAAAAGGTGAAATCGAGAAATGAGAGAAGAATATAATGAGAGGAGATGGGGAGAGACAGAATGGAGTAAATTATCTCATATAGAAGAGGCAAGGGAAAATAGTTACAATGGAGGGGAAGAATAGGAAGGCAAAAGGGAATGGGTCAACCTTACTCTCATTGAATTTGGCTTAGGGAGGGAATGACATACACACTAAATAGGGTATCTCATCCTATAGGAGAGTAGGGAAGAAGGGGATGAGAGGGGGGAATAATGGAGGGGAGGGCAGGTTGCGGGGGAGGGAAGTTGGAAGCATACACTTTTGAAAAGGGACAGGATCAAAGTAGAGAATAGAACAAGTCAGGGGTGGGATAAGATGGAGAGCAATATAGTCAGTCTTTCACAATATGTCCACTATGGAAATGTTTTGCATAGCTATGCATTTACAACCTATATTGAATTGCTTATCTTCCCAGTAAGGGTGGGTGACAGGGGAGGAAGGGAAAGAATCTGGAAGTCAAAGTTTCAAAATCAAGTGTTTAAAATAATATATTATTATTATTATTTATATGCATCTGGGAAATAAGATATACAGGCACTGAGGTATAGAGATCCATCTTGCCCTACTGGAAATTTGGCGGGGGAATGGGGAAGGGGATATAGGAGAGAGCAGATTGAGGGAGGTATATACACAGTAGGATCGCTGTTTTGGGGTGGTGGGTAGGGGAAAGATGGGGAGAAAATTCGTAACTCAAAATCTTATGAAAATGAATGATGTAAACTGAAAATAAAATATAATTTAAAAAAAAAGAGTGGAAAGGACTTGACAGGGGGATGAGGGAGGAACTGTTTTGGGAAAGCTTCCTTAAGGGAGAGAGAGGAAAGGGACAATTATTAAGCATCAGCACTGTGCTGAGCACTTTAAAAATATTATCTAATTTGATGAACTTGGGGAATAAGGTGCAGTTATTATAACCATTTTGCAGCTGAGGAAACTGAGGCAGGCAGAGTTTAAGTGACTTACCCAGGGTCACCCAGCCAGGGAGTTTCTGGGGTCAGATTTGAACTCAGGGCTTCCTGATGCCCAGCATCCTCTCTATCCACTGTTTCACCTAGCTGTTAATGTGCCCCTCTTCATTTTAGGTCTGTACATGGTGCCTGGGATGAGGCTTCATCAGTGTCTTACTTGGCTTCAAACAGTCTTGCCAAGTATATGAAGTACTCCACCATAGATTTCCTGAGCAACAGCAAATCTTACAACCTAGCTGCCCATAATTGCCGGCTCCTGCCTGATGTCCCCAATGCCCTACACATCCTGGACGGCCCAGAACATCGCTACTTCATAGGGATCATAGACTTCTTCACTGTCTACAGTCTCCGCAAACGGGTAGAGTTCCTGTGGAAATCCTTCCTTCACCCCGGCCGTTCCTTCTCCACCGTCAACCCTACCCACTATGCCAGCCGCCTCTGCCGCTGGGTGGATGATCATACCGTGTGAGAGGGGCACCTCAGAAAATGCCCACCCTGGGTTGCTCTTGCCTACCACCAGGGGGCAGCCTTGGCTCAGAAAAATCGGGTTCTTCCGTGCACTTGGAATGATGTTTTGATTACATTCCCGACTCCCATTTGGTTATTCCCGAACATCCCAGGATGCTGGGGAGATAAAATTGGGGTCAGGAAACCATCTGATGTAGCAGGAAGAGCACTGGACTGAAAATTGGGATACCAGCAATTCTACGTCCATCTCTGTCTCTAGTTTACTATGCTTCCTTCATCTGGGCATTAGTTTCCTTCTCTGTAAAATGAGGGTGTTGGATTTAATAGATTGAGATGTCATCCCAGCTGTATGATTTTCTAGTCCAGTTAGGAGAAAAATTCAGGGGCTTGACATATACCTGCTTCTCTACTCATGTCTGAATGATGGGTCTGAGCCACCTCTGATAAGAGAATGACCTCTGGGAAACCCCTCTGTCTCTTATCCAACCACCAACATGGCAAGTGACCCTTGGGAGAGGGCCTCACCCTCCCAGTCCATCTGCTGCTTCCCAGAGCCCATGGCCTGGGGAATAGAAGAGGAATCAATAATAGAATACTTCCCCAAGTGCAGGGAACAGGGTTCTTGTTGGGAATGGTTATGAAATTGATTCCTTTATGAAGAAGTTTGTGGAGCCGCGGTGGCAGAGGTGGGGTGGTGATTCACATTCAGGTTTCTGGACCCTGTTGTAAGCCTGAGCAAGTTGTTCAACTCTTGATGCCTCAATTTCCCTTCTGTAAGGTGGGAAAAATAACAATTGCTCTCTCCATCTCTTGGAAGATAAATTTAAGTTGAGATAATAGGAGGTAGATATTACAGCAATAAACCAAATATTTTGCTACATCAGGGATCTGTCGTTTCTTTGGGATGGGTACTTTCATCACTGCTATGGTTTAGCAACCTTTCTCTGATGTAGTATATGGTCTCTGAGAGTTATCTTCAAAAAATGCATCACTCTATGGTTAGTTGATCAATAAACAAACATTTATTAAGCCCTTATTTTGTGTCAGATGCTTGGAACAGACAGAAATCAGATAGTCCTTGACCTCCCACAGCCTACCATTCTGCAACTAGGTGGTACAATGGATAGAGCCCTCCCGGGCCTGGAGTCAGGAAGACCTGAGTTCAAATCTAATCTCAGACATTTAGCTGTGTGACTTTGGGTAAGTCACTTAATCCTGTTTGCCTCAGTTTCCTCATCTGTAAAATAAAATGAGCTGGAGAAGGAAATGGCAAACCACTCCACTATCCTTGCCCAGGAAAACCCCAAAAGGGGTCATGAAGTGTTGGATATGATTCAATAACAACAACCACTGTTCTGCTGGAGGATTCCCTATGATGCCAACCTACTGTACTCTAGTCAAAATTTCATTTGAAACAATGAACCCCCCCCCCCCCCAAAGATCTTAATTTCTCCTGTGGCAATAATATTAGGCAATTGGAGGTGATAGAGGGTATACTGGTATTCATGTGCCATGTCAGGCTTCATAGTGAGCTGTGTCTCTCAGGTACTACCCGTACTCCTCACCAGCCACCCAATGGGAGAGACTGATTCCCAAAGGTTGTGCCACAGCTCAAATGGTCTGTCAGTAAAGGGGCTGGGTCTGGTGGGTTGGGTCGCTTCAGGGTGGTTTATGTCTGGGAACTCCTTACCCTCCTTGATGCCTGCTTCTATTGTGTCCCTCCACCCCCAACTGGTCTACAGCTTTCTCTGGCTTGGCAGGAGCCTTCAGAACTTGGGCTCTACTGGTCCACCTTTTGAAAACCTCAAATTGTCTCTGAGCTTTGATAAGCTGCTGTAGTAGAACCTTAGCACTACACTGTATGCTTTTATATTAGCCAGTGTGGTTTGTAAAGAAAACAAGATTGCCTCTGGTTACACCAACCAAGGATGCCCAAGGGCCTAGCAGATAGAAAGGCTGTATTAAAGGGAGGGTGGGTCACACAGTTCAGCTTCAAAAGAGGAAAGTAATTTCCTTACTTTAAGCCCTTTGCTTAATTCTGATCCTGATGAGAAAGATTATAAAATAGGGAGAGAGAAAGTTATTCCTTTCACATTGCAAGGGTAGAGCGGAGTATAGGGGGGAAGATGGTGGTAGGAGGAGTGTTAGGGGTATGGTGTGTGTCTTCTCCCCCCACCCCCAAGGAAATCCATGTAAAATTTTTGGCCCCTCCATACCAAAGAAGTCTGAATTATTATGGTATTAGATAAAATATATGTTGATATCATACAATACATATATTTTATGTATTTCTGGGTTTCTAAACTTTTTCTGTGTCTTCTGCTGGCCTTTGCATGTAATCTTCAGCTTCCACAAAACTTCCCCAAAATTCCCATTTAATTTATTTTTTTTTTTGGAAGAGGGAAGGTAGGACAATTGGGGTTAAGTGACTTGCCCAAGGTCACATGGCTAGTTTGTGTGTGTGTGTTAAGTATCTGAGGCTGGATTTGAACTGAAGTCCTCCTGACTTCAGGGCTGGTGCTCTATTCACTGTGCCACCTAGCTGCCCCCCCCCCCCATTTAATTTCTTATACCAACCCAGGATATATTGAAACTTTGATGAGAAAAGTTTCAATGTAGAAGGAATAACAGTAGTTGGAGGGAGTCTATGGTAAGAATTTTGGGATTTCTCTCAGCATTACCTTTAGCTCACTGTGTAACTCTGGGTGACTAGCTTCTCCACTCTGGCTTCATCCCTTTCTAATACAGAAATTTATTAGACACTGGGAGTTTTGTTAGGACTTCAGTGGCCCTATATCAAAGCCAAGTCTTGTGAGAGCTAAGGAGACATGATTTTCTTAAATCTGTAAACCATTAGGCCTTGGGTAATATAATAATAACAATTATAATTTTGTTTATTGTCCTTCATTCTCCAAGAGGACCAAAATGACATCATTATGCTAGAGTCAAGTTTCAGTGTGTCCAACTGTGGCTGATCAGACCAACATTAGCTCTACCATAGATCGTGGACGTGAACATTTGGGGTGGATTCTCCAAATTTGCACATCCTGCATTTCCTTTGAGCTGTTTCAGTTCTGCTTTGCTTATAGAGCACAGCACCTGCTCTGATGTGGGCACGCCATGCTGAGCGGTCCTGTGCCAGTGTCTCCCATGTCACAATCTATTCCAAAGTTCTTAAGAGAGACCTTGAATGTGTCCTTGTATCACTTCTGCCCACCATATGAAAGCCTGCCCTGTGTGAGTTCTCCACAAAGTAATCTTTTTGGTAAGTGTACATTTTGCCTTCCAACAATGTGGGCAGCCCATTGGAGTTGAGCTTTGAAGCAGAGACTGATTGCTTGGCAGTTTAGTTTGAGCAAGGACCTCAGCATCTAGTACCTTATCCTGCCAGGTGATCTTCATAATCTTCCTATGGCAATTCAAAATGGAAGTGGTTCAGTTTTCTGGCATGGCAAAACTGTCTAGGTGTCACAGGCATACAACAATAAGGTCAGCAAAACAGCTCTGTAGACCTTCAGTTTTGTAGTCAATCTGATACCTCTTCTCTCCCATACTTCAGTCTCCCAGTGAGCTAGCTCTGGCAATGTGTGTGTCAGCCTCATTATCTATGTGTACTTCCCTGGAAAGTATACTGCCAAGGTAAGCGAACTTATTCACAGCATTCAAAACTTCTCCTTTGCTATAACTGATGGTTCCACATATGGGTGGGGTGGTGCTGGCTGATGGAGCACCTGTGTTTTCTTGGTGTTGTGAGGCTAAAATTAGTACAAGCAGAAGAGAATTGATCCATACTTTGTTGCATCTCAGCTTCAGAGTTTGCATTGAATGAACAATCATCTGCAGACAGAAAGTCATGCACAACGCACAACTTTGGTCTTGGCTTTAGCCTTTTCAAGTTGAAGAATTTACTGTCAGTGCAGTAGCTGACCTTGATGCTGTATTCATCCTTACTGAAGGCATTTGACAACATGACTGAAAACATCATGCTAAAAAAAGCATAGGAGCAACCACACAACCTTGTTTCACTCCATTGGTGTTGGAAACCAATCAAACTTGGATTCAAGGTCCTGGCTGTGTGACTCTGGGGGAGTCATTTAAATTCTCAGTGCTTCAGGCAACTAAGACCATAAGTTGTAGAGAAGTCCGGTCCAGGCCCTATTTAAAAGATAATAATAACTCCCATTTATATACTGCTTCAAGGCTTACAAAGTGCTTTCTTCCCTGCTCTCTCCAAAGTCAGTAGCCAAATCCAATAGGCTTTTCTCAAGTCACATCCTTGACCTGCTGCAGCCTTTGTCATTGTGAACTTGACTACTCCTCCTGGAAACTCTGTCCTCTCTCTCCATTTTTGGAACATTGCTCTTTCTTGGTTCTCCTCCTACCTTCCTGACTGCTTTTTCTTCAGGCTTTTTGTTGGATCAATCAGTTGACAAGCATGACAATGCTGATCATTGTACAATCCACTAGAACTATAAGCACAAAAGTAAAATAAATTGTTCTTACTCTTAAGAAGCTTATACTACATTGGGGGAGACTTGACAACAATAAGTATATATTTTATATATGTATATACATGTATGTGCAATAGATTCAAGGTAATATTGGTGGGGAGGACACCAGCAAAGAGTTGGGGGGGGGTGTGTGGGGATGCTTTATGTAGAGGACAGTGCCTGATGATTCTTTTTTTTCATTATTTTTTTTTCTTTTTTGGAGGGCAATTGACTTGTCCCAAATCACATGGCTACCGTGTTTCCCCGATAATAAGACACTGTCTTACTAATTTTTTGGACAGAAAAACACCAGAGGGCTTATTTTCAGGGGAGGGCTTATTTTAATGAACATTGACAGCAATTTTAATAAACAGGTAAATGTGAACAAAAAAATGTACCTTTACTCAATAATGAATTCAATAAAGAACAGGATGACGTGCTCACTGCTGTAGCTCTGATTGGATGCAGCTCGGAGCGCGGCCTGTGTTTCATGGGGGGGGGAAAGCGGTGGGGACGGTGCATGTAGCATGTAGCAGAGGGTACTGTAATGTAGCATGTAGTGCAGGGGATCACCTTCACTACAGTAGCAATCTCAATAGGGCTTATTTTCAGGGGAGGGCTTATTTTAGAGGAATCTTACACAGTAAGGGGAGGGCTTATTTTCGGGGTAGGTCTTATTATCAGGGAAACACGGGTAGTAAGTGTGTCAAGTGTCTGAGGCTGGATTTGAACTCGGGTCCTCCTGACTCCAGGGCCACCTAGCCGCCTCGAGCACCTGATGATTCTTGAAAGAAACTAGAGATTCTAAGACATAAGGACCGTATTTCATGTCTCTACCCCATAGTGAGAATGTATCTCAAGATTCTGTGCAGGGCTCTTCTCTCTCTCTCTCTCCTCTCTCTCTCTCTCTCTCTCTCTCTCTCTCTCTCTCCCCCCCCCTTTCTCTCTCTCTCTCCCCTTTCTCTCTTCTCTCTCTCCTTCTCTCTCCATTTCTCTCTCTCCATCTCTTCCTCTCTCTCCCCCTCCCTCCCTCTCCCCCTACCTTTCCCACTCTCTTTCCATCTCTCCTTCTTCCTCTCTCTCTCCCCCCTCCATCCCTCTCCTTCCTCCCTCCCTCCCTCTCTCTCCCTCTGTCTCTCTTTCCCTTTCTCTCTCTCCACCCTCTCTCTTCATGAGAAGACATGATCATGTGTGAGTGTTAAGTGTCTTAGGCCGGAAGCAGAAGCGAAGTCGGGTCCTTCCGACCCTGGGCCGGCGCTTTACTCACTGTGCCACCTAGCCGCCCCAGACTTGCCCATTTCTGTCAAAGGTACTGCCATCCTTCCAGTTACTCAGGTTCACGACCTCTGAGTCATACTCAATACTTTACTCTGTGTCTCTCCCACAATCAGCTGCACCTCTGTACTATCTCTTGGATCTGTCCCCTGCTCTATACCACACCACCACCACTCTAGGTCAGGGCCTCACAATCTCTCCTGGTCTATTGTAGTTGCTTCCTAATTGGTCTCCTTGCTTCACTCTCTCTCCTGTCCAACTCCACACAGCTGTCAAATAGAGATTCCTAATTCACAGCTCTGACCATTTCCCTCTCCTGTCTAAAAAACTCCAATGACTCCATGCTGCCCCTTAGAGATAAAATATAAACCCTTACTTGTGGAGAGCCAAAATACTTGCTTCAGCACTCACATAACTCTTGGGTAGTCTGCTCCAAAATAAGAGACCTTTGGTGACAATTGCCTTCTGCTTTGAAGTTTGCTCCTGAAAGTATTCTTCTGAGATGCGGCTGCAAAAGGAGTTATCTAACAATAAGATCAAAGGCTCTGCCCTAAGATTTTAGTCACCTAGATGCTAAATCCTTATTTGATTAGAGACAATTTGTTACATCCAGGATATGACAGACTATTCTAAGAGTAATAAGAACACTAGAGCTACATATTCCTTTGTCTCATTGATCTATAAAAATCTTGTTCAAAGAATCAATAAATGGATCTCCTCCTTGAACTACCCACATGGCCTGGCTCATTCTCATTCACATCTCCAACCAAACTTAGTGCAGGACACTGAGCAGCTGGAGGCACTTACTGGTCATACAAAGCCCTTCACAATTTGACCCCAGTTTCCCTTTCCAGGTTCAATGCACATTACTCAATGTAATGAGAATGAGGATTGAGAAAAGTCCATTGGATTTAGCCACGAAGAGACCATTGCTAACTTTGGAGACAGCAGAGGAAAAAGCACTTTGCTCACTCCATCATTGGGTCAGGCAGCCTCGCCTACTAGCTCTTCCCAGGTGAGCCTACTGGCTCATTCCCCAAGTTACATTCTAGATCTTATCTCCCTGCCTTTGCCCATGCTGTCTCCCCATGCTTGGGATGCATTCTGTCCACATCTCTGCTTCCTAGAATCCATGGCTCCCTCCAAAGCTCAGCTCAAGGGCCCACTTCTTATTTGAAGTCCTGCTCTCAGTGCCCCTCTGAAATGACTATTTATTTACTATGTGTATACTTAGCATTTATTTATATGTATGCATATAAATTTTCTCCAGTCAAATATAACGTGCTTGAAGAAGACTGTTTCACTTTTGTCTTTGTGACCCCAATGCATAGTAGCTTTTAAATAAATGTTGGTTGTGTTATTGGCTGGATAGCCTCGTGAGCTAAGTAAAGCAAGTATTATTAGCTCTGTTTTATAGGTGAAGAAACAGACCTTCAATCCTACTAAGACTTGCCCTGGATATGAATCCAGGCATCCTGATTCTGCAGCCAGCCCACTTCTCATTAATTACTCTCTGCTGCCTCTTCACTATGAGTACTTGGATATTTATTTCTCCGGATTTGGAAAATAATTTTTGAGATTTCTCAATCTATGGATCTAAAACCTCTTGCCTTGTTTTTTTTGGGGGGGGGGAATTTGTATTAAAGATAATAGGGGAGGGGGAGGATATTTGGAACTCAAGGGATTGTGGAACTGAATGTTGTAAACTAAAAGTAAATTAAAAAAAGACAATAATAGCTAGCATTTATACAGCACTTTAAGGTTTGCAAAGAACTTTACATATATTAGCTCATTTCATCCTCTCAATGACTGCAGGAGGCAGGTGCAGTTATTATCCCCATTTTACAGATGGGGAAACTGAAGCAGATAGAGGTTAAGTGACTTGCCCAGGGCCACACAGCTAATAAATGTCTGAAGCCAAATTTGAACTTCCGGAGTCTTCCTGACTCCACTGAGCTACTTGGCTAGTGATTGGAGGACAACCAGGATGGTAAAATCTTAGGATTCAGCTTTATAAGGATCATCTGAAGAAAATGGGTATGTTTAACATAGAAAGAATATGATAACTATATTCAAAGATCTGTGTCAAGGGTATGCTGGTAAATGTTTAACAATCAACTCTCAGAAAAAAAAAAGGGACACAGGACAGTTTCATCTGTATCATTAACATTTTCTCTATCACTTTCTTTGCTTTTTTCTAGGCAGCTAATTGGGTTTAAGTCACTAGCCGAGAGTGACCCAGTTAGTAGGTGTCTGAAGCCAAAAAATAACTCAGGACCTTTCAACTCCAGGGCTGGTGCTCTGTCCACTGTGCCACCTTGCTGCCCATCTCAATTACTTTCTTAAGTCTAGATAAGCAACAATAGATTGAGTCCTGATTTGTAACATTGGCTGATTTTCAAGGTGTAAATGAAAATTTAACAATCCTCTCTGTTGAGCCCTCTGCTGGCTCTAACACACCCCTGACTCTATCTTTATTGTGAGGAATATGCTCCTGGAAATGATCCCAAGAATAAGATATCTGGACTGGCCAGGACAGGATATGGTAGCCTTCAAGGTTAATGGGATCTTGAGCTACATTAAGATAGGCATCGTGTCCAGGGCGATAGTCCTCTGTCCTTCTTCTGGACAGAGCACATCTGGAGCACTGTATTCAGTTGTAGGTGTCATGTTTTTGGAAGGATATTGCCAGCCTAAAGGGCAATCAGAATGCTAAAGATTCTACAGCTCCTGCCAATTAAGGAGGATCAGCTGAAGGAACTGGGGATGTTAAGCTTAGAATGGAAAAACTCAAAGGAGCAGGAGAGCTATCTTCAGGTATTTGAAGAATTGCTACTGGGAGGATTAGGATGGTTCTGTTTGACAGTAAAAAGTAGGAGTCGTACTGGGTGAAGGTTGCAGAGAGGAAGATTTAGGCTTGGTGTCATGAAAAAAGCATCAACGAGTATTAGTTGAAATGCATGGGCTGCTTCAAAAGACAGGGGATTCTCCCTCACTGGAGGGAGGGAGGGAGGTCTTCAATGGAAACTGGGGGTACCACTTGTCAGCTATGTTGTAGAAAGGCTTCTCATTCCCATATGGGTTAGACTGAGATGGTGCCTGAAGGCCTTCCTGACTCTGAGAGCTTGTGACTTGCTGAAAAATGATCTGGGCAGAGGAAAATGAGAAACTTCTGCAAAGGACTCAGTCTTTTTTACCCCACCTCGAAAGAGGAAGAGATTTGACTAGAATTGTGAGTAACCATTAGTCTTTACTGACAAGGCCACATTAAGGGTGTGGCTGGTATGGTCACACACAGGCAGTTTGGGAAGAGGGGAGGGGAGGATTTTCTTTTGCCAAAAGGTGTGGGAGTTTTAGCCCTCAAAGAGTCATTTTAAAATGCATTCAGCTTCCTCTTTATGCCCCAGTAACTATGGATTAGGTTGGGAGAGGCTGAGCACTGATGAGAAGGCATAGCTTTGTACCAAGACATACATAGCTATGAACACCTCTTAAGAAACAAAGAAACTATCTTATGCTCCCATGCTCTTCTCCATCCCATCCTCCCTCACCCCCAACAACTTTTTACAGTCTGTATTGATATGGGCCTGCTCTTTCCTTTTGGGTGTGGCCAGAGGTTCTGTCCCCTAGATTCCCAGCTGTTACCCAGTATGGAGTCAAAAGTGGAAAAGGACAGAAAAGCACTTATTAAGGACTGTGCTAAGAGTTTAGGATTCAGACAGAACGTAGACACAGTCCCTGCTCTCAAGCAGTTTACATTCTAATTGGATGAGGTGATACAAATGAAGGTTCATGGTCATAACAGATGGAAAGGTCAAATAGTATTAGGCAGAGAAAGCATCAGAGCTGATGGCAAGGCTCTGGGGTCCTTGGGGAGTAGGACAGACGTTCTGTTATCAAGGAGATAGTGGGTTCAATGGGGTTGGCTTCTGGGCTACCTCCAGCAGAGATGGGGGTCAGCATCCAGCTGACAGTGGGCCTGGTGGGAACTGAACAATGGAGCAAGGAAGGTCTGTTTGGAAAGAGAAAGGTCTGAGGTAGAGACCAGAAGGGACCTTGGACATTATCTTGTCCAATCCTCTTCATTTTACAAATTTGTTAAAAATAGCCCATAGTGTGGTGGGCTTGGAGTCAGGACGATTTTAATTCAAATCCTACTTCCAACATATATTGACTATGTCAACATGGGCAAGCTCACTTAACTTCAATCTCAATTTCCTCAATCTGTCAAATGATAAGAGGAGGGAGGAGAGTTAGATTTGATGTTCTCTAAGGGCTCTTCCAGTTCTAAATCTATGATCCTGTGAAACTGAGGCCTAGAAGGGTAGAATGTGGCCAAGGTCACCCAGGCCTGCCAGGAGAGGCATTCAAAGACAAGTCAATGCCTTGCTCCTGAAACAACATGTAGCCAAATTTGGCCCTTCTCCAGTCTAAACACCCCCAGTGCCTTCAACCAGTTGTCCTGTGGCATGGTTTCAAGCCTAGCTTAAGATAATATTAGAAAGACTGTGCTGGATAGAAAGAACAGTGGCCTTGGTATTGGAAGACCTGTGTTTGAGTCTCTTTCAGTCCTTGCCTGCCTGCCTTAAGGGAAGTCACAATAGCAATGTCTAAGTCTCAGCTGTTAGGATGAGAATAATAATACTATTATGGACCTAAAAAAATCATTGAGGAAATCACTTTGTGAACCTTAAAGTGCTATAGAAATGTGAGATGTTATTAGTATTAGTCCACAAACTGCCATTAACTCTGTGTGATCCTAAGCAAATCATTATTCCTCTCTAGGCCTCAGCTGATTTGTACAATGAAGGAGTAGGACTAAATAGGCACCGTTGTCCCTGGATTCTGTGCTTTCAAAGGAAGTGCTGGAGTGTTTCCTGAAATTCACAGGTGGCCTGGACAGCTTTCACCAATCCCTGTTCGAGTTTAGGGAGAAGACCAGCTCTGTCCAGGGGAATTCAGGCTAAAAAGGTGAGGGATACATTTGGCAACCCCCTGGCTCTGGGGCCTGTCAGATGGAATCTGCTTAGGAGAAGGAGCAGGACATCTTGGCCTCACTTTCCTCATCTGTAAAATGATGATAATAGTTCCTGCTCTGCTTAACTCCAATAGGCAGAGGATAGAAAGGGAATATGGACAGCTAGGTGGGGCAGAGTGCAGGGCCTGTAGTTCAAATCCAGCCTTACTATCTGTGTGACCCTGGACAAGTCATGTAACCTTATGTGCCTCAGTTTCCTTATCTGTAAAATGAGTTGGAGAAGGAAATGGCAAACCACTCCAGTGTCTTTGCCAAAAAAACCCCAAATGAGGTCACGGAGAGTCGGACACGACTGGAAAAAAAACCCGACTGAACAAGGACAACAAAGGAAGGCATGTGTGGTGCAGGGGTCAGCCGTAAGCCCCTCACCCAGTGAGTCCGAGTTCCCCGGCAGCGCTGACAGCCCGAGGCAGCCTCGTGGAGGGTTCGGGCTGGGAGAAGGCTTTCGGAGGCCGGGGGGTGGCGCCCCTGGCCCCCTCCGCTAGCTGGCCACTAATGCAGGGCCGAGAGCAAAGCGGGGTCACAGCGCGGCCGGGGCGCGGAGAGGGGGGCGGTAAGAAAGCCAGAAGGAATGCCCAGCCCGGTGGCGGCAACGGGAAATGCCGAGGAGAGCCGGGCTCTCCGAGATGGGGGAGGGGACGATGGGGGAAGGGGCTGACTGCCGACGCCGAGCATCTTCGGCTTCCAGGTCCGCTCTCTCCAGACTGGAGGGGGTGGGGTGGTCAGAAATGCCGGGGGGAGGGGAGGGGGCTGGCTGCAGCCACAGAGCATCATCAGCTTCCTGCCTCGCTCGCTCAGGAGTGGAGGGGGTGGGGGGAGAGGAGGGGAGGGGAGTTGGAGATAGGCGGGGCAGAGCCTCAGGAAACCGGACCGGATGGCGGCGGGCCGGGGAGAGCCAGGGCCGGCAGGGCGGGTGACCTCACAATTATTCAGTGAGCCCAGGGATGTTTACGGCCCGGAGGAAGAAAGAGAGACCCGGAGAGGTAAAGCGACTTGCCCAAGGTCACACAGCAGAGCCGTGCTGGGAGGTGGGGGGCGGGGAGGAGGGACCCCGGGGGCGGGAGCAGGGGGCGGGGCGGGGCCCGCGCGGGACCCGGCCTCCCTCCGCCCCTCCCCCTCTCGGCGCAGCTGCAGGCCCCGGCTCTGTGGCTCCCCGGCTCCCCCGGCCCACCGGGCCCCCGAGGACGCCTCCCCCGGCTGCGGAGCGGCCCCGGAGATGGAGCTGCGCCCAGGAGCCCATGCCCAGCGGCCGGCGCGCCGTCCTGCCCCCTGCTCCCGCCTCCCTGCCGGGTACGCGCCTGGAGGATGGGGATGGAGATGGAGACGGGGTCCCCCCTCCTGGGGGGAGGGTGACCTCTCTTCCGACTGGGAAAGAACTCCAGCTCCGGGAGGGGGAGCGCTGCAGGGAGCGAAGGGGCACGGATGAGCCAGGGCGGGGGAAGGGGGCGAGAGCTAGGCTCCCCCCTCTTTTCCGCGTGCCCCCCCCTCCTGCTCCTCCTGGACCCAGGCTCCGGGAGCCGCCCTTCATCCCGCGCCCTTTATCCATCCTGGATAACCCCATCCTCAGAGCGGACGGGGGAGGACCCCCCCCCCACCCCGCAGACCCTCCCCTCCCTCTTCCCACCCCCAAGTCCAGACCCACTCCGGCCCCCCAGGAGGCGGGGGCGTGGCCGCCGCGCACCGACTTTCCCTCGGGATCCCTTTCAGGCGAATTGTCTCCGAGGAGAAGGAAGAGCTGCAGCGGCTAAGAGGTTAAAGAATGAAGACGGCGGTGAGTGAAGGAAGCGTAGGGGCCGTAGAGGGGTACAGAGGCCTAGTGGCCTCCGACGGTGGGGCATCAAGTGTTGCCCCTTGGAAAATGGGAACGAGCAGAAGAAAGAGATGGGTGGGGGTCAGGATCTTAGAGCAGTTCTTAACCTACCATCTGTGAACTTGGATGGGGAAAAAAATTTTATTTTCATTTTCACTAGCCTCCAACTGAGAGTTAGCATTTCCTTCCACTATGAATTTTTTTTTAATTCTGAAAAAGAGTCCATATACTTCACCATACTGCCCAAAGGGGATTGGTGGAAAGACCCTTGGTCCAGGGAATGTGTAGAATGACATAGATTTGGAGCTTAGGGACCGTTTAGTCCAAACCCCCTTATTTTACAAATGGAAACTGAGGCCCAGAGAAGGGGACTGTCACAAGGAAAGTAAGTATTTGCAGAGCCAGAACCCGGGTTCTCTGACTTCCAAATGGCACTCTTTCCATAAACTACCCAGCCTTTGTCTGTAGAGGGAGGGAGGGTGTTGGTAGTAGGAAAAGGACCTGGTTAGGAGGAGAGGCAAGGGTACATAGCTACTATCATTGCTGTTGTTATTAATAACAGTAGCTCACATTTCTTTTGTGCTTTAGGTTACTTTGACATATGTTGTCATTTGATCCTCACAATGACCCTGTGAAAGAAGCAGGGCAAGGATTTTATGGATGCCTGAGCTCAGTGAGACTCATAGAGGGTAAAGGATTTTCCTCCAATTCTCACAGCCAATAAGTGCTAGACTGGTATTAGAAATCCTGCAAGGACAGAGCTCTTCAGCATGAAGCAGGGGTCCCTAAATGACTGACCTATATCTGCTGATCAAACTCCAAGTTTTTCCTTAGACTGCCTTAAAGACAACTAAGTGGCAAGGTGGATAGAGTGCTAGGCTTGGAGTCAGGAAGATATGAATTCAGAATTGGCCTCAAGACACTTACTAGTTCTGTGACCCTGGGCAGGTCTCTTAATCTTTGTCAGTCTCCATTTCCTTAACTGTTAAATGAGTATAATAGGAACACTTGTAGCATTATTGTATCAAGTAAGATAATATTTGTAAAAGCACTTAGCATAGTTCCTGGTATATAGTAGTCACTTAATACATGCTTGTCTCCTTGTTTCCTTTGTTCTCTCCCTCCCTTCCTTTTTTCTTTCCTTTCTACCTAGTTGTAATTATCAGGCTATTTCCCTACTGTGGCTTTGGGGATTTGTCCTGGGAAGGGGAACAATAGCTAGCACCTTGTCCCTACTCATTAACTTATCTTAACCCACCTTCCAGTCAATGGCTTCAAAACAGGATGACTAATCCATGTTCTCAGTGATTGTAAGACATTAGACAAGACAGAAGTGACTGACCAGGACTCTTTATTGCCCTTTAGAAAGTTAACAGCAGGAATAGTTAAAGGAACCTGTATCCTATAGGATTTAGAGTTGGAAAGAGATCTTAGAGATCATTCAATCCAAATTAGCAGCAGCCAGAGGTTGGGAAAAACTGGTCCCAAGTGACTACATGTGGTAGCTTGTGCATGAATGAGATAGCTAGGGGATATGGCCTGGAGTCCCACAAACTCAAGACTACCATGACAACCTGACATGTTGACTCTAAATTAGCCATTTGCTAAGTCACAGTATAGTGAAACTGACTGGAAGGAATAGGCCTTTCAGAATCAGAACTAAACTTTCTTTCAATCCAGCTTTCCTGACTTCCCCTAAGGCTCAGAGTTTGTCAATTGCCCAGGATCATGCAGTAAGGACTAGAATTTATTCTTTTGAATTCCTTTATTTTAAAAAGGCCTAGAGATTAGTTTATGATGGTAACTAGCAATTTAATGAACATTTACTGAAGGTTTTACCTATCTGCATCTAGATCTATCTGTATATCTATCTGCCTGTCTATCTTTCTTTTTATCTATTTATCTATTATCTATCTGGCAGGCCCTGCTCTCCATATCAATATATGTATAAGAAAGGCCCTGCTGTCTAGGACATGACAGTGCATTGGGGAAGTTAGGACTGTGTATAACAGGTGCCTTTCAACTCATTTAGTACCCACTGATTAATCCACCCAATCAATGCTATAGGAACTCAGAAGATGTGAGAAATACTGTCTGGGAAGGTTTCCTAGAAGAGGTGAGACTTTCCAGTTCATAGAGAGGATGATGATTTCTGAAGGGTGAAGAGTCAGAAAGAAGGAATGAAGGACTCTGGTAGATAAAGAAGGGACAGATTGAGTAAAAGTCCCAGGATGTACCAGTTATATTCAGAGGGACAGTGAAGGGACCTGTCTGGATAGAGGCAGAGATTCACGTAGATTGGGTCAAGTAGCACCTGCAGCAGTGAATAGACAGCCTCCCTCAGAGTCCAGAAGACTTGGGTTGGTTACGGGACCTTGGGCAAGTCAATCTCTCAGTGCCCACCTCTCCAGGCAGTTCCTTAAGACTATAAATGTGGCTTGGTCACTGAGGAGTCATCAAAAGGGTTCTGAAGGGTGACTTCAGTGGTCAGAAGGAAGTCCCTTTTCTCTCTTGTGGAGTCATGGCCTTAATTATTCTTAACACCTTCAAGGTTAAACTAAAATGTCATGGTAGAGCGGACACACTCACAATAGGGCTTTGTTCTGCTCCTAAACTTAAATAAATGCATTATTTAGACTCTTAGATCTTCAGAGCTTGAAATTATCCTTAGTGGTCATAGAAGTAATTTTCCATGTCATAGGAACATGGCCAGATCTGGAGTTGGAAGACTTAGATTCAAATCCTTAATACTTTTCTGACCTTGGGCAGGTCAATTTCTTTCCAGGATCTGTTCTTGCCTCTGGAAACCAAGGGGGTTTGACTGGATCAGGGGTTCTTTACTTGACTTTTGGAGTTGTTTTTTAATTAACTACCCCAATGACTGTATTTCAAACAAAATTGGTTGTCTTTGTAATCCTAGGTATTTAATTTTATGTATTTAATAACATTATTCTGAGATGTCCATAGGCTTCACCATAATGCACATGACCCCCCAAAAAACTGATTTCTTTATAGGTAATAATAATAATAGCTAAGATCTATATAGCACTTACTATGTGGCAGGCACTGCTAAAACCTTTTAAATTATCATCTCATTTGATTCTCACAATGGTTATCCCTATTTTACAGATGAGAAAACTGAGGCAAACAGAAGCTAAGTGACTTGACCAGGGTTTACCCATAACTGAAGTCTTCCTGACCCCTGGTGTAGTCTCTTCTATGTCTGACATTCTAGGTTCTGTGATTCTCTGCTGGGCCAAAGCAGGCTATCTCTATAGAGTTAAGGGATCCTAGGAAGAAATGTGGTATAGGGGATATAGCATTAGATTTGAATTTAGAAGACCTGAGTTCAAATTCTGATTTTGTTTCCAGCACTACCCCCTCTCTGAACCTCAGTTTCCTCCTCTGTAAAACAAGGGGTTTGGATTGGAGATGATCCTTCAGGCCTCTTCTAGCTCTGAATGGTCTCTCCCTCAGTGGGAGGAGGGGGAGGTTGGGGAAAGTTATTTTTAGGTGCTGTTTGAGAGGAGAGAGAGGTCACTGATCTTATTTTGTCTCCTGCAGCTGGCTAGTAGGTACAACCAATAGTTTAGCTAAAGGGACACACCCATGGGTAGAAAGGGGAGTGTTTATTAGCCCCCTCCATTCTTAGTGGGAGTTGAGGAGGGGGTAGAGGGAAGCTTCAGTTTGGGGTCTTTGAAGATAATAACAGGAATCTAGGGGCATTAGGCTTTAGAGCTGGAAGGGACTCTAGAAATCATCTAGTCTAATGCCCTAATTTTACAGAAGTGGAAACAGAAAACCAGATCTGATATCAGAGGACCTGCGTTCAAGTCCCAGCGTATCTGTGTGGCCTTAGTCAAGTCCTTTAACCTCTCTGAGATGCAGTTTCCTCATTCATAAAATGAAACAACTAGACTAGAGTGACCTCCAAGGTTCTTTCCAGCTTATAATCCTTTTTGATGTTGTTCAGTCGTGTCTGGCTCTTTGTGACCCCATTTGGGCTTTTCTTGGCAGTTTCTTGGCTGGATTGGTTTGCTATTACCTTCTCTGGTGGATAAAGGAAAACAGAGGTTAAGTGACTTGCCCAGGGTCATAGCTACTCTTAGGCTAGATTTGAACTCAGGTCTTTCTGACTGCAGGCCCGATGCTCCATTTGTTAGCTGCCCTATGAGCCTAAATTGAAGTCCCCTTCTCCTGCCAGTGGCATAGTGATTTGATTTGCATAAGGTCACACAGGGAGTAAGAAGCAAAGCTTGCATTTGTTTTTGTTTTTGTTTTTTACTTTTTTTTGGTCTTTATTAATTTGTTCATTTACTTTGAGTTTACAAGATTCAGTTCCCCAGTTCTTTTGAGTTTCAAATTTTCTCCCCCTCGCTCCCTTCACCCCCTCCCCCCCACTGCCATGGCGGCATACAATCAGGTATAGGATCTGCAGATACTTTCACAGGTTATAAAGAAGGATTGTATCAGATGGAATGAACAATGGGAAAGAGGAAACCAAACCAAACAAGAAAAAGAAAGAGAGCAGGTAATTTGCTTCAATCTGCATTCAAACTCTGTTCTTTCTGGTTCTTTCTCTGAATGCAGACATCTCTCTCCATCATGAGTCTTTTGGAGTTTACTTATAGCCCTGCATTTCTGCGAAGAGTCTGGTCTATCAAAATTGGTTGTCAGACATATGTTGTATCTGTAATTGTGTACAAATTTTTCCTGATTCTTCTTTTCTCACTCAGCCTCAGTTTGTATAAGCCTCTCCAGGTAGATATGAAGTCCATCTGCTTTGTTTCTTATGGCACAATACATTCATATACCATAACTTGTTTAGCCATTCCCCAATTGATAGGCATCCCCTTAATTTCCAATTCTTTGCCACCACAAAAAAAAGCTGCTATAAATATTTTTGTACATATGGTCTTCCTCCCACTTCTGTGATCTCTTTGGAATACAACCCTAGAAGTAGAATTGCTGGGTCAAAGGATATGAAATTACTTATAGTCCTTTGGGTGTAGTTCCAGATTGCTCTCCAGAATGGTTGGATCAGTTCACAACTCCACCAGCAATGTATTAGTGTTCCAATTTTTCCACATCCTCTCCAGCATTTATCATTTTCCTGTTTTGTCATCTTAGCCAATCTGACCAGTGAAATGTGGTACCTCAGAGTTGTTTTGATTTGCATTTCTTTAATCAATAGTGATTTAGAGCATTTTTTCATATGCTTATAGATATCTTTAATTTCTTCCTCTGAGAACTGTCTGTTCATATCCTTTGACCATTGCAAAGCTTGCATTTGAAACCAGGCTTCCTGACTCCAAATCCTGGGTCTTTCCACTACACCAATTTAATTAATCTATGTATTCAGGAAATATTTATTGCTTATTGTGGCTCTGCAGATAATTTAAAAATCATTTCCTAATGTCTTTCTACATTTAGTCTTGGACAGGACCTGCTGGTTTCAATTATTCAAGCCATTTCTTGATGTTTGCTGTGCCTCTCTTTCCACCCTTCTGTCTTTTGCTATCACTGACCCAGATCTCATCCTTGGGGCAAGTGTAGAACTAAGGGGTTGGCAGGGGAGTCTAGGAGGTCCAAAGAGCTGGGGAAGCTAGCTGCATAAGACAAAAGAACTGATTATTCCCATTCAATTCAACAAACATTGATTCTTTTGTAAATTTATAAGTTTTATTGATACCTCTTGTTTTTTAAATCATAGTGATTTTTGGGTTTAGGCTCCCCTCCCCCAAATTGTACCCTCCTAATAACAATTCTACCCTCAACTTCCCTACCTCTCTTTGAAGAGGGATTTATCATCCTAGTCTCCAGGACCTTTACCGATTTTTTTCTATTACTCGGTGATAGTCACTATGTGTATATTTCATTCCTTATTGGTTCATACAAATCTTTTTTTTTATTGTTTATTTGCTTTTATTTTATTTTGCCTTTTGGTGGGGGGAATGTAGGACAATTGGGGTTAAGTGACTTGCCCAAGGTCACATGGCTAGTAAGTGTTAAGTGTCTGAGGCTGGATTTGAATTTAGGTTCTCCTAATTCCAAGGTCTGTGCTCTATTCCCTGCAACACCTAGCCTCCCCTACAAATATTTTTATAGTTCTCTGAATTCCTTTTTTCCACAATTATAATCCATTCCATTCATATACTGTGGATGAGCCATTCCCTAATGGGATGAATGCATACCTTTTTCCCAGTTCCTTGCTAGCATGTTAAGTGTGATGAATATTTTGGTATGTATTAGACCTTGTTTTCTATTTATTATCTCCTTTGGATAAGTGCTGGAGAGTGGGATCATTTAATCAGAGGGTGGGAATAATTTCATCAGTTTTCTAGCACAGTTCCAAATTTTTTTATGTTCTTGATACATAGCACTTCCCATTTCTAGTGCTAGGAATGCCTTTTTCATCACTGCTTTATAGGTTCTCTTCCTTCAAGATGCAGCTCAGGCTCCACCTTCTTTGTTGTCATTATTGTTGTTCATTCATTGACTCTTCTTGACCCCAGTTCGGGTTTTTTTTGGCAGAGATATTGGCATAGTTTACCATTTCCTTCTCCAGATCATTTTACAGATGAGAAAACTGAGGCAAATAGGGTTAAGTGACTTGCCAGGGTCACACAGCTAGCAAGTGTCTGAGGCTCAATATGAACTCAGGTCTTTCTGATTTCAGGCGCAGCACTCTCAGCACCGTGCCACCTAGCTATTGAAGCCTTTCCTTATCTTCCCTTTGCTCTCTCCTTTAGCTGTCTTCTCTTCCAAATGACCTCTTAGTTAAACTTTGCATTTATTCTCTTTATGTTTCTTCCATATTTTATGCATTCTTTGTCTCTTCCATTAAATTATTTGAGTGGAAAATTATTTCATTTCATTGTATTTTCATTCCCAGTGGCTGGGTACTTAATACTTGATGGATTCATGATTGGACTATTTCAGAACTCCATGAAGGTATTTGAGTACCTTTCTCCAACATTAGGGGATTTTGGGGTCATCTTTGCCTGTTTGCAGGGTGTGAAGTGAAACCTTAGCATTTCAAAAAGCATTTATTGAGCCCTTTTTGTATGTACAAGGCTTGCTGCTACACTTTGAGATTTCAAAGATAGAGAAAACAGCTTCTGTAGTAGGTATGCTTTTTCCTGAGGACAGATATAGCAAGTCCATATATATAAAGTAATTAAAGAGGGAGAAAACATTAGGCCTTGTGTAAAAAGAAGACTTCCTTTTTAAAAATTCTAATTTATTTTTCTATCAACCAGCATTTATTTCCTCTCTCTCCTACCTCCCCCCAATTTTAAAGACTAAAAGAAAAAGAAAACCCTTCTAACAAATATGCACAATCAAGCAAAACAAATCCCACATAGTCCATGCTCCAAAATATACATGACTCATTCCACATCCTGAATACGTGCTGCTTGTGTCCTCATAGTAAGTGGCTCCTGAGTTGTGTTTTGGAGGAAGGAGTACATTCCACATGTGGAGGACCACTTGAGTGAGCCTTGAAGGTAGCTAGGAATTCTAGGAGGAGAGGTTGTATTTCAGGTAAAGGGAACGACCTGTGCAAAGGAACAGTGATCACAGCAATAGAAAGTGGGGATGGAATGTTTGGGGAACAGCTGGGGGCCGGTTTGATTTTAGTGGGCAGTGCTAGAAAGGAAAATGATATGCAAGGAACCTGGGAAAGTAGGCCAGAGCCTAGCTCAGGGGTGGGGAACCTGTGGCCTCCAGGCTGCATGTTCCTCACTGGCCTAGCTTGTTAAGGAATTGCAACATGGCATAGTAGATAGACTGCTGGATTTGGAGTCTGGAAGATCTGAGTGTGCACTTAAAAGTACAAGTGCTAAGTAAGTAATCAAGGACAATTGCATAACTATTCCTGGCCTTATCAGTTTTCCCCAGAAAAGCTCCCATGAGAGGAACTTTGAAATCAGCACTTTAGCTGCCTAAAGAAGAGGAGAAGGCTGTTGTGGAGGGGAAAGCATGCACTTTATAGTACCAGATATAGCTAGATCCATGCAGTGGATACAACACTGGATCTGGAGTCAGGAACTCCTGAGTTCAGATCTGGGCTCAGACCCTTAATAGCTGGGCCTTTGGGGAAGTCATTTACTGTGTCTGCTTCAATTTCCTCAACTGTAAAGTGGGAAGAATACTAGCACAGTAGTTAGAGTACCAGGTCTGGAAGTCAGGAAGATTCCTTCTCCTGAGTTCAAATTCAGCCTCAGACACTTAGTGGCTCTATGACCCTGGGCAAGTCACTTAACCCTGTCTGCCTCAGTTTCTTCATCTGTAAAATGAGCTGGAGAAGGAAAACAAACCACTTCAGTGTCTTTGCCAAGAAAACCCCAAATGGGATCACAAAGAATCAGACAAGACTGAAAAACACCTGAACAACAGACAGCATTTACCTGTCAGTGTTGTGAAGATCAAATGAAATATTTGTAAAGTACTTAGGACTTACTACTGGGTACGTAGTCAGTACTTGTTTTCTTCCTTCCTTTCCTTCTTCCTTCCCTCCCTTCCTTTCCTCCCAGGATAGAACTAGGACTAGAGATGGGATATTAGAAAGAGGTAGATTTTGACTAGATAGAAGATGTTAATCCCAACAGATTGAGGCTATCTAATAGAGGAATAGGTTCATTTTTAAGGTCTGGGTCTCTGTGTCTGTGGAAGTGTTCCAAAAGAGGCTGCTTTATCACCCAGAGGATATTCTTATAGTGGGCTAGAGCTTTAGATTAGATGACCTCTGAGGTCCTGTCCAGAGAAAACATTGCACAGCTCTGAGATTCTGTGGTGCTCAAATTCAGCAATATTAAAATCTCATGAGACAATGGTTCCCTGATCTTGTGATGCTTGTACTCTCTGTGATCTCAAGCTTGGAAAGTCTTAGGAGATCATGGAGTAGGGGATTCCCTCTGTCCCTGGCTCCGGATGACTGTTGCTTCCTTTCTTTCCCTCCAGGGCCGACTCTTTTCTATCCCACTGTGCTTCTTGGTCCTCATTG
Source organism: Petaurus breviceps papuanus (assembly GCF_028583685.1). Lineage (NCBI taxonomy): Eukaryota > Metazoa > Chordata > Mammalia > Diprotodontia > Petauridae > Petaurus > Petaurus breviceps. Next base: position 11,178,748 of record NW_027187344.1, read on the forward strand.
TCCTCTATGTCCTTTTCTGCAATCAGTTGTGTACCCAACTGTGTTGGAAGGCATGCCTACCCTCAGGTCAACATCTCGAGAGCCTTTGGCCCACCGTACCTGGCCCCCTGCACTTTCAGGGTTACAGCAGCGTGCCCGATGGCAAGGTGGGTTGACTCCTTGGGTTTGCTTCCATGCTTCTTTAGGAAAATCTAGGGGTGGAGTATGAGATTCTTAGCCATGCTGTCTCAGAACCCCCATCTCTCACCCTTCTAGAAGCTTATGCGCCAATGAAAATAAGACAGATGAACAATTTAGTTCAATCCAGAAAGTAGAACTTCTTTATACCTCCTGTTTGCCCATTTCTCTGCCAGACACTCTGAGAAAGGGGATCAGAGAAAAAGAGAAGTGTTAAAATGTTTTTGGCTATTGACTATAAAGAAATACAATTATTGGGGCTGCCAGGTAGCACAGCAAGTAAGAGCACCGGCTCCAGTGTTGAGAAGACCTGGAGATCGAATCCCGGGCTCAGACACTTAGCACCCACCCAGAAACACCTGGCCTTGTAACCTTGAGCAAGTTACTTAACCCCAATTGCTTAGGGGCGGCCAGGTGGCTCAGCGAGTAAGGGCACCGGCTCCAGTGTCGGGATGACCTGGATCAAATCCGGGCTCAGATACTCAGCACCACACCCAGAAATAAATGGCCATGTAACCTTGAGCAAGTTACTTAACCCCTATTGCTTTAAAAAAAAAAAAAGAAATACAATTATTTCTGTTATGGGATTATTTAAATAAAAGCTCTCTCTTCTTAGACATAGTAAAATACAGTATCTCTATTGCTAGATATAGCTAAACACAGTGCTTCTCCCCCTTAGGAATGGAGGTTGACAAATAGTAGAAATCTTCTTAGTGCTCAACCGAAATAATTATCTGAGGTCAGTTACTCTTTTCTTGACCTCTGGAGAGATCAGCTGCTCAGCCCAGTTCTTCAGGTATTTTATGAATGTGGGGTACTGAGAAGGAGAGAAGACTTGGCTTCTGGCTTTCCATATCACCCATGATGTAATTCCAAAAGAATTGAAGAAAATAAGGTCCCTTTGGGTATTTTACAATGATGATGTGGGGGAGAAGTTGTTGTCTGAGGAGGAAGTAAGAGAAGACTTGAGAAAGTGTCGGCCACGAGGCCAGTCACTGGTCAGATTGAGGGCAGGTCAGGGTTTACTGTCCTCCAGTCCCAGTTTCGAGTTCTCCTTCCTTATTGCCACCTTCCTCCAAGTGTCCAGAGGTGCCTTGGCCTTGGACAGACACCAGACCAGAGCCTGGAAGGATTCCTCCAGCCCATTGAATCTTTCTTCTGTAGCCTCTGGTCCACAGGCTTTGTCGCCGCTGTGCCTTGGTGTCTAGCTCTGGTCAGATGCTTGGCTCCCGCTGGGGACCAGAGATCGATGGAACAGAGTGTGTACTGCGCATGAACCAGGCACCCACGGCGGGCTATGAGGCAGACGTGGGCCACCGAAGCACCTTACGCATGGTGTCCCACACCAGTGTCCCCCTGCTGCTACGCAACCAGTCATACTTCTTCCAGCAAGCGAGGGACACTGTATACGTGGTCTGGGGTCCTGGGAAGCGCATGAACCGGGACCAGGGAGGCTCCACCTACCGAACCCTGCTGAAGGTCAAGGAGATGTACCCTGGAGTGCAGCTCTATACCCTCACTGACCACATGATGGCCTATTGTGACGAGGTCTTTCAGAACGAGACTGGCAAGAACAGGTGAGCACAATGGCCCTTTTCTCCAAGTTTTCCCTCTCTCTGCTACCAGTGAGCTCCAGTGGGCTTATAAGAGCATCTTCTCATGTTGGAAGAGCATGGATCAGACTTAGTCTACAAAGCACCGGAGGGGAGAGCTAGGACTGACATGCTAGGAATTTAACCAGAGACGGTGTGGTTGAGTGGAAAGTCAGAGGACCTAGGTTCAGACCTTGACTCTGACTAGTTGTGTAACCATGGTCAAGTCACTAATTTTCTTAGTTTTCCTCATCTGTGAAAAGGGGGCATATAATATTGCTACTCCTAACATCACAGGATTGTTAAGAAAAAACTTTGTAGATATCACAGTGTTTTATCTATGTCAGGTTACTACAAGGAGGCAGATTTTTGACCAGAGGTTTTGACCTATAGTGGAGTGGGCTGTCTCAGTCATAATAATAAGAATTCATATTTTCCTAGTACCTTAAGCATTACAAAGCACTCAGTGAGGAAGGGAGGTATGAACAAGTGGCATACTAGATCATGAGCCTGAGGCCAGGAGGATGGCAGAGATTTGCCTAGGGTTGCACCAGTATCAGAGCTGGGATTTGAATGCAGGTTTCTTGGCTTCAGGCCCAATACTGTTGCCATAGCACCATAAATCAGTGTCAAGAAAGGCTGCAGGCCCCTTTACCAGCCTGCTGCTGAGGGATTGTTTGGCTGACTTGGCTTCTCAGTGGTCTGTAGAAACCATAAAAATCAGCAGAGAACAAGGTCTGAAAAGAAAGAGGGTAGGTAATTAACCCTGGAGAGGTGGGCTGTGAAAAAGGAAGTGGTGGGGCCAGTGCTAGTGTAATAGGTTGGCAGGGCTTGCAGCTTTGGGTTTGGGAGAATGGAGGTCTTGGAGGAAGGACAGTGCTGATAAGTGGCATGGTTTTTGCCTTCTTCAGGATGAAGTCGGGCTCCTTCCTGAGCACAGGGTGGTTCACCATGATCCTGGCCATGGAGTTGTGTGAACAGATTGTAGTCTATGGCATGGTCAGCGACAGCTACTGCAGGTATCAGTGTGGGATGGGGGGGTGGAGTTAGGGGAGAAGACAGTGTCAGTGGGGGCACCTTAACCCAGAAATCCCATTGGGATGCTCTAAGCCTCTTGCCTAGGACCTGAAGTTTTGGGTGGAGGCTGATTGGGGCTGTGATTTCCCCTCAGCAGAGAAATTGTGCCTCTCCCAGGGATATGGGGGTACCCTTATGGAGGGTTGGGGGGGAAGGGAGATACAGATGGTTGCCAGGGAAAGGGCATCTGAACCGTGTAATTGCCTAGAACCTTTGTAATATGCTGTTTATCTCATTCACAAGCATTTATTGAGTGCAGCCTTTGGGGGCGATAGCAAAATAGAAGGCAGGACCCCCGTGCTTTATCTGTCTAAGTTCTTTCAAGGTTCAGTGTTGCGGGCGTTTGCCCTCACAACAGATCTAGACGACTAGCCCCACGGCCCTCTCACTTACCCATCCCGGGTCTTCGGTCGTCACCGGCCCCTCACGGGGAAAAACACCAGACAGAAGGCGGAGGAGTGAAGCGGGGTAGTTTATTCTTCAACAGTTACATGGCGGAGAGAGAGAGCGAGCGCCCTCTCACACAAGAAAATATATAGCGAATCCGAGCCAATCACATCGCAGTTTTACATTTATGGCCTTATATGGTGATCACCCCCATGGCCTTATATGGAGATCACCCCATATTCATTCAAAGCAACCATGGCACCACCCAAAACCCCTCCCCCTCCCCCATCAGTTCAGGGAAAGGAACTATTTATTCATTACACTCTTCACAAGGGTAGAATCAATCATGGAGAGAATAGAGCAGATTTACCTAGATATTTGAGCCCCATTTACCTAGATATTTGAGCCCCTATTTTTCTATTATTATTTTTATTATTATTATTATTATTTTTAATCTATTACCTAGATATTTGAGCCCCTATTTTGCTATTTCTTGGGCCCCAGGATATTTTTCCTAGGGTAAGAAGCAGGCTTGTCTAGTCTCAATACCTTTGGGGGGAATTCAGGACTGAGTAACCTACCCCTACTTTGTTGTCCCCCTGTGAGCATACTCTCCCTAATGCAAGTGTCCTTAATCTGCTCAGTGTCATGAATCCTTTTGGCAGTCTATGGAAGACTGGACGCCCTACTCAGAATCTTTTTTTTTTTTTGCTTTTTGGAGGGCAATTGGGGTTAAGTGACTTGCCCAAAGTCACATGGCTAGTAATTGTGTCAAGTGTCTGAGGCTGATTTTGAACTCAGGTCCTCCTGACTCCTGGGCTGGTGCTCTATTCACTACACCACTTAGCCACCCCTCAGAATCATATTTTTAAATGCATAAAATAAAATACTTAGGATTATGAAGGGAACCTAATTCCTTTGAAATAAAGATGTGATTTTTTTTTATTCATCCAAATTCACTGACTCCCCACTAAAATCCATCCACAGACCTCCTTCTGTGGACCCCACATTAAAAACCTTGTCCACACAGGTGGCATTATCTAGTTCTAATCACTCATTGCAGTGAGGGTCAGTCTGCACAGGGACACCCCGTATTTCCTTCCATCTTTTCTCTGGATGCATGGGAGGACATAGGCTTGTCACTACATGGCCATTTTTTTGGTTTGTATTTTCATCCCCAGCATTTAGTCATCCTTTATAATAAAGTTTAAAGAGGAAAAATAAAAAAATTTCCAGCAAAACTGACCAACATATCAAAAAACAAAACAAAACCAAAAACCATGTCTGACATTGTATGGCATTTAGCTGTCTCAGTGTGCCTTTGTAAGCCCCTTGAGGCAAGGAATTAGATCTTACATTTCTGAGTATTTCTAAGAACACCAAGGCAAGGCCCCTGATCATAATTAGCAGCTTAGCAAATGTTTGTTTATAATGATGTTGGTAGTGATGATGGTGGCGGCAGCCAAGGGGTAGAGGCAAGTGTCCATCTTAGCTGGGGGTTGGATTCTGCCTGATCAAGTTCTGATGTTCACTTCCCTTACAGAGAGCAGAGCCCCCCCTCTGTGCCTTACCACTACTTTGAGAAGGGCAAGTTGGATGAGTGCCACACTTACCTGGTTCATGAGAAGGCACCAAGGGGTGCCCATCGATTCATCACTGAGAAGGCTATTTTCTCCCGTTGGGCCAAAAAGAAGTCTATCATCTTTACACACCCCTCTTGGCAGAGTGAGTAGGTCCCCTGAAGAACGAAGTCATCCATTCAGACAACAGACCCAGGCCTGGGACATCTTGCTGCCCATCTCAGAGCATGGCAGAGCCTGGTGTCCTGAGCTTCCCTACTGCCCAAGGGAGTATAAAGTTCTCATACTCCATGGGAAAGATGGACTGGTGTGTTTCTGATATGACATCCCTCTAGCCTTTGAACTCTGAACCAAACTGGGAGGAAGAAGGAATGCTTTCCCCCACTCCCACTTCCATAGTAATTTTTTTTCCTGTTTTTAAGGAAACCTACCTTGAACTTTTGGAAGTTGGACATTTACTTGAATTTGGAATCCACAGGGATTCCAAGGGGACTTGTGGACACTACTGGGGTTCAGAGGAGGCCGGTGCTTTGGTGTGCCAGGGCCTGGTCTGAACCCTCCCTGCTATCTCCCAGAGGTCCTGGGGGCAGGGAATTGAGCTTCTGAGATGGGGCAGGAGCTATTGACTTGAGTGAGCTAGCATTTTGTAGCAGGAGGAGCTGGCAGGGGTGAGGCCAGAGTGTCGGAGTACCCTCTCCTCTCTGGTTTCCCATCTCCATTCCCCTTCATCAAGAGGTGCAACAGGAAACCTTAGTGTGACCTTGAATCTGGGTCAGACAGAGATCAAAATAGGCACATCTTTTTTGTGTCCCTTCACCAGCATAATGGGATTTGACTCCAACCAGGAGAGAACTCAAGGTTACCTCCTCTGGGAAGCCTGCTCTGGTGTCTCCCCTCCCCCATCTCCTCAACTCCTATTTCATGTCCCTCCTTTGTACTGGAAAGCAGAGAATTAGCATTAGCCCCAATAGCAGTCAGGTCAGGTAGGTGGCTGGAAGGTCCAAAAGAGCAAGGGCAGGCTGTTGGCATTGCTTGTTGACCCTCATTGGCCACTGGGGAGCAAAGCTCTGTAGGAGGCAAGACAGGTAGCTTTTAAAACTTCTCTCCTTCCCTTCCCCAGAGTCATAAGATCATAGAATTTAGAGCTGTAAGGAACTTAGGTTTTCTAGGGCAGCCCTGTCCTTTTATAGGTAAAGAACTAAAAACTAAAAACTTAGTATGTCTTTTCTAAGGTCACATAGCCAATAAGTGGGAAGAGGCAAGATTCAAATCTGGGGCCTCTGACTTTATCATGGGACTTCAAGGAATCCAGCATTCCTCTCAGACTTCCCAGGGATCAATGAAGCACAGGGGATAAATGTGCTGCTGTCTGGACCAGTGTATTCCACACTCTGCCTTAGCTGTGACCTTGGCAAAGGCACTTAACCTTTGCCGGTCACTTTCTTCATCTTTAAAAAAGGGCCAGTAATAGCATCTACCTCCCAGGGTTGTTGTGAGGATAAAATGAGATATTTGTAAAGTGCTTAGCAAATACATAGTAGAACTCTATAAGAATGCTAGTTATTATTATTCCCTCACTGGGCTATTTCTTCACCTTCCCTAATCAGGTCCGAGGGTTTTACAACAGAGTTCCATCCCTTATTCTCTGGGAATGATCTCAACTGAAAACCAAATTCTTCAGTAACCTTCCTGGTTAATAATTCCTATAATAATAGTAATAACAATTCTTGTTGTAGCCTCACAACAGCTCTGTGAGGTAGGTGCTATGGATGTCATCATCCCCATTTTACAGATGAGGGAACAGAGTCTTAGAGAAATGAAGCCACTTGCCCAAGGGCGCTCTTGAGAACTGAGATTTCAAGGAATACAGATAAAGGCGTCACACACCAGCCAGCCCCACATCGGCAAACTCCCACAGTCAGTAAGTTTCAGGGATGGGTATTTGAACCAAGGTCTGCCTGACTCCAAGTCAGACTCGTTCTAAAACTCTTCACTGCTAGGGCCAGCAGACCTCTCTCTGGAAGTGTAGCTCATAGCATCATAGCATTGAAGCTAGCAGGGCTATTAGAGATGGTCTACTCCAGTCCATGAAGAAAGCTAGTGTCATATAGGGAAAATGACTTTACCAAGGTCCCCAAATTCAGTGCTCCTGCTACCACAACTCATTGTGGTAGCTTTCCCTGGTGTTGTCCCCTGGGATCAAGAGTGCCGCCAGGGCTACCTGGTCACATCCGGCTGCTGCTGCTTTTTAGACTTGATATTTCCCTTGCTTCAGGCCTGTACCCACACCCTGGGTTGTATGGGCCAATGTGTACCACGTAGTTTTGGGGGTGCAGATTCCTTGTATGAAGAGCCCTGTTCTCTGGGATGAAAGTGAGACCTCAGAGTCACATGGTAAAGACTTCAGTTCCTGACTTTGGATTGTGGGATTTGGAACTAAAAGACCTTAGAGATCATCTAGTTCAACCCTCCCACATTTGACAGATGAGGAAACTGAGGCCCAAAATGATTTGCCCAGGGCCACATGGGCAGCATTCAGCAGAGCCAGAATTCAAACCCAGATTCTCAGACTCCAAAGCTAGTGTTCTTTCCAGTGCATACAACAGCTGCCTCCACCTTTTCATCCTGTCCCCTTTTTGACCCAGGAAGTGGCATTCAAATTCAGAAGCTCTTTCAAAAATGTGTACATACCAGATAGGGGCTGAGCTCCAGTTACCTCCCAGGATGGGAGAACTCTGGAAACTTCCCAGGAACTGACTTATTGGTCAATCAGCCTCAATCAAAGAGCTGAAAGGATCCCTTTAACTCACCAGTGTCCCCTTCCTTGAGTTACAAAGTGTCCTTGGATCAAATACCAAAGCGATTTGTCAATAAAGTCACTTTGAATGCTGTGTGGCCTTGGCTTTGGTGGAAGAAGGGTGGGGAAGGGAGCTGAGTGCCAGCCCCTGGGGAATAAGACAGAGGGAGAGGATTCATGGACTGGTGAGGGAGGCAGGCCCTGGTGGCTCAGACAATTGGTGAATAAGCAGGCAATGTGCCAGGAAGGAGCTGAAGGCATGAAGATTAACAGGAAATAATCCCTGCTCTCCTATCTGGGGAGAAAACAGTTATGTAAATAATCAGACAAAATAAATGCAAGGTAAGTTTTTTGGGGGGGAAAGGGGAAAGAAAGTAAGAGGGATCAGAGGGTGTTACTTGGTCAGAGTTCCTGTACAGATACTGTGCAGGGATGGGAAGTGAGGTATGTGAAGGAGGAGGGTGTAGGGTTCTGTCTGTAGAGGAAAGAGTCATTGTTGGAGTGGAAGCCTCAACCTGCATCCATCCAGATGTCCTGGCATCTCTGAGCAGAGGGGCCAACTGGAAGGTCAGGAAGATGAGACGGGCTTGTATGTTGTTTTCTCCCATTACCCTAATTAGAGGAGAGGAATGAACCTTCAATTTTACTGGTGCTGGGAACTGACCTATGTGGGTTGGCATCTTCTCTGCAACTTAAGAGGCCTAGGGAGGTGCCTTGAGCATTGAAAAGTCATCTGCCTGGGGCGGCCAGGTGGCTCGGCAAGTAAGAGCACCGGTTCCAGTGTCGGGATGACCTGGGGATCAAATCCGGGCTCAGATACTTAGCACCACACCCAGAAATAACTGGCCGTGTAACCTTGAGCAAGTTACTTAAACCCCATTGCTTTAAAAAAAAAAAGTCATCTGCCCAGGGTCACAAAGGAGTACATGTCAAGAGGTAGGATCAGATCCTTTCATGACTCAGACTAGTTCTATCCCCTGTCCTGTGGCCTCTTCTAATAGCTCTGATAGTTCCCATTTGGTGCTTAAAGGTTTGCAAAATGTCTTTTGTTTGCACCTTTTCTGAGGCACAGACCATTCAGACTTGCATTGGACTTAACATAATGGTGGCAATGATAATATTAGTATGGGAATATAGGCTTTCAGGTCTGAAAGGTGCTTTACATACATTATCTCATTAGATCCTGTGAGTATGCTAGTTATTTTACTTCCCCTCCCCCCAATGATACTTTACAGACAAGGAAACAGACCGAGATAAGGTGACACGTCAGAGTTGGTATTTGAAACTCTGTCTTCCTGCCTTGGGAGGAGTGATGGACTTGGAGTCAGGAAGGCCTCTGTTCATGTTAGCTACCCCAGACAGCTGTGCAATCTTAAGGAAGTAGCAAATTCTCAGCCTTGGGTTTTCTCATCTCCACGGTAACATGGGGACGATAATAGCACCCACTTCCCCAGAGTTGTGAAGATCAAATGAGATGGTAATTGTAAAGCATTTCTGCACGCTGCCTGGCACATAGGCACCATGTAAATATTATTTAACCTCTTTGCCTCAGCTCATATGTAAAATGGGGATAATAATCGCATCTACTTCCTAGCATTGTTGTAAGGGTCAAATGAAATAACTGTAAAGCACTTAGCACAGTGCCTGGCACATAGGAAGCATGATAAAAATGTTAGTTTATTATTATTTCCACTACATCAAATTAGCTCCATCTGAGTTGTGACTAGAAATTCAGAGGGCCGTGAATTTAGGAAATGCCAGCAGCAGTTGCAGTCTTCTGGAAGCAATAGAGTTTAGCACCTCCTTAGGAGCCATTAGTTAAAATTGGAAGTTATCAGATGGCAGACTGGAGTGTCACTTCCTCCCTCTACCCAGTCCCACCTTGCTTCCCACCCATATGGGGGCACTGGCCCCTGAAAGAGGCTCATGACAATGTGTCCAAGGGCTCTGTCTCACCCTCCTGGCCCCCCATTCTCTGTCCCTAAAGTTGCACTCTGACACTCTTTCCTAGGTGAAGTTTATGGTACTAGCCCCTGGGCACAGAGTTTCCTGGTTACAGCTCTGCTCACTGCCTCTGCTCCACCAGGTGCCCTGGAATATTGGCTTACCCTGAGGGGTTAGCTTTGCCTTTGCTCTGACTCAATCTCAGTGAACCCGGTAGCTTAGTGAAAAGTTTGCTGATGACAATGATAATGAAAAGTTGGCAATTTCTCTCCCAGTCCTCCCTGCCAGCACACCCACAAAATTTCGTCTTTGGAGGCTGTTATGCTTTGTGTTAGGCTAAGCCACTCAAAGGCTGCCACATCATAGGAAGACCTACCACCCAGTCTACTAGTCACAACCAAAACCTGATCTGGAGTTTGGATTAGGATGGGGGGAGATGTTGGGGATGCAGTGGAGGTAGCTGCGTCTAGCAGGAATGATCACTAGGGCTGGGGAGAGAAAGGGGAGGGCACAGGGTTGTAGAATGGGCAAGAGTGGTGGTGGTGGGGAGAGTGGCTGAATCTAAGCAGTTAGGATTCATTGACTCCTAAACTAAAGGCCTTTCTGACTCCCAATTCTGTGTTCCAACATTCTGTGCTAGGGGTTAAGTGATTTACCTAAAGTCACACAGATATTAAGAGTCTGGATTTGAACTCGGGTCCCTTGACTACAAAACCAGCTCCCTCTCTGCTCTGAGGTCCCTTTCAGCTCTAACAGACATTTCCTCAATTTAGTCCTGTTCCTCTATCGTGAGGTAGGTTTGCCCCTGATCATTTCTCACAAATGAGCAATATTCCTACTTCTCTGCTTCCGGTCCCCACCTATTCTGTAAAGCAGTGACATATAGCCTCCTTGCTGACCCCCAAAAAAGACTTCATCGTTCAGCCCTGGCCTGGGCATTTTCTCTGGCTGCCTCCCCCCCCCCCCCCCATGCCTGGAATGCTCTACCTCCTCATCTCTACCTCCTGGCTCCTTAAGTCCCAGCTAAAATCCTGCCTTGCTACAGGATGTCATTTCCGATTCCAGGCCCTTCCCTCTATTAATTTTGTTGTTTGTCCTTTGTTCTCTAAGAGGACCATGGCATCAGGAAGGTGATTCCATGACTTGCAAGTGAATTGGATTTAAGTGAGGAAGGCTGTACAATGTCACCATCCTTGATTTCTCCTCCAGAGCCACCTGGGTCCAGTGGTGAGATATACATCAGGACAACTGGAGATAGCCCTGGATGCAATGGGAGACCTTGGCCTTTTTATGCTAAGGTCTTTAACAGGTCTCAGTCTGACGGAGGTAATGCCCATTCAGTGATTAAGGCTAAGGTAAGAAATGAGATAAAGAATGACCTCTTTTACTTAGTTAAAAGAAAAATCCGTCTGGGAGGGGAAGACCCACAAGGTTTCTGACCAAAACTGAAACAGTTGTTATTTAATTCATTCAGAGCCATCCGGCCCAAACAATGACCAGGTGGGGCTTGGGCTGGGACCTATTGTTGGCCAATCAATGAGAGCCAGAGGGTTTGGGTTTAAGGCATGGTCCTTAAGAAGGTAATTTAGTCCTTAAACCCCAAGATATCTGAAGATTTTAGGGATTAAATTTATATTCCTTAGGGCACAGCACCCTCAGGTAAGGGTGGCCAGCCTATGCGGTCAGAGGGGAAGGGGATAGGAGGACTTTGTTGTCCAACTGGAACCGACCAGTTGGATCCTCGGTGGGGCAGCTTCTGCTACACACAGGCTGTTGTTTCTCCTTCATTCTGGAAGAGGACTGATGGGGAAAAACGGGATCCCGATAGGTTCAGCAGATATTCTGATCTTATCCAAGACCAGAAAACCTGCAATATCATCTGGAAAGAATTCAAGGTCTCAGGCTTAATTGGAGTGAGAGTTGTAGAAGTTTATTGTTACACTTCCACGAGAAGCGGGCAAGAGTCCTTTAGGGGACCTGCAAGTGAGAGCTTTTACTTTTACATGCTTTACTTTTAAAGGGTAGGGCTGCCATTGTCAGGGCTGGCCTGACAGGAGGGGCCTCAAGGCATAGACAAAGGTCAGAGCTGACCAAGAGGAGCATGTGAATAGATAGTTTAGATAAGATTTGGGCCAGGTCGTTAAGGAGACAAAAGGCAAAGATAAAGGAGGGTGTGGGCCAGCCCTGGCCTTGATTACTTAATCAAGAGATTAAGTAAGAACAAAAGGGGTCGAAGGGTGTTGCCTAGGTGGAATGTGGGATAGGGGGAAGGGGCAGATCTCAAGGGCGGGAAAGGACAAATCCCAACTTCACAGACTGGCTCCACAAGTTGGTCGGACCTAGACCCCAGGTAGCCCATCGGGACCATGACATCAGGGAGATGATGCCGACAGGTACAGGCCCAAAGCGGGACCTTTTCCCTTTACCCTTAAAGAATCTGAGTCTTATTTGTCCATAGGCCCTGGGAAAGCCTCACCTTGAACTCCTTAATTTTATCACTTAATCTGGCTTTTTCATACCCAAATCTGTTACCCTTAACCTAGTTTAGCCCTCCATTGTCTATTACCTCCAGATTGCTTCTAGCTACTTCCCATCCAGATCCCATTCTCTGGCTTCCTGGGTATCTGACCCCTAGTCACCCCAGTCCCATCAAGATCATCCTTAAACTCCTCTTCAGGACCCTCCCTGAACCCCTCCTCTAGTCTAGTCACCCCAGACTACTTGGCCCCCCTTAGATCCCTCCTACAGTGTTTCTGTATGTAAGATCCATCTTGCCTCCTCAAAGGTGCCCTGATTCTTTCTGGCCTGCTTGTTAATGTTAGTGATGTTCAGATTCCTTAAGCGCCTACCCAATATGGCAAATCTTTTATAAACTTTGTTCTGACTCAGAGAAGTCTTGAGTCAAATCATTCGGCAGGACCTGGCATGTCGGTATTTTGGGTCTTGAGCACCCCTAAACCTAAACCTCAACAATGCCATGACTTGCAAGTGAATTGGATTTAAGTGCGAGAGGGCTGTGCAAAGTCACCAGCCTCACTTTCTCTTCTGGGGAGCAAAACTGCTTATTGCCTCTGCCCTAGCTCAGCTCCAGTCCTGCCCTTTCATAGAATTAGGTCAAGAGGCTTCCTTCCTACAGGGCTCTCCTTACTGCTGTTACCATTGTGAGAAATATGCTTAGTCTAGGAATAAATAGTATTTGTTGGAAAGCCAGGAGGGTTTTCATTACATTTATTCCTTCTGAATACAAAAGGTCGCTCCCTTAAAGGAGTACGCTGACTCAGACAAACTGGAGCCCTTTTGTCCGGCTTCCGTTAGAATTTCCTGCCTGGTCTCCATTGGCTGGGTGCATCCTCCTGTATTGCCCTCGTCATGCTCCACTCAAACAGCTCGGCCAGCCTTCGCACAAGCCTCTAGCCCGCTACCTCATCCAAAGCCTGGCCCCGCTAGATCACAGCTCTGGTTACAACCAGTCACTTCTGACCCCTTCTGCTATCCAAAATAGGAGCATTTTTAATTATGTGGGAACAAAATTCCTCCTGTCGTTTCCCACCCCATGAACCTTCCTCTTCCTTGACCCAATAACCTGAGTCGTCTGAGTAACTGCACTAGGCCTATTGATCACCTACTCTACCCTAATTCCCTCATACCATCTGAGAAACAAGATATATGAGACCAGCCAAAATGGCAGAGGAAGAGCAAATCAGTCTTGCTCTCTCTCCCATAACTATTGCAATGAGGATCAAGGAAGAACACCAGACTAAAGAATTGACTGAAAAATCCAAGGAGAAACCACAGTGGGTCATTTTTTCCAGACCAGTCTAGCACAAGGAGATAGCCAGAGGCCTGTGGGCCCTGGGTAGGGTAGTCCAGCCAAGAAAGCCCACACGGAGCCTTTCAGCATAGAAACTGGGCTGTGTGTGGGCAAGAAACAGGAAGAGGAGAGAGCTGGCAGCTACATGTCCTGAACCTGGACTGGCACCACAGGGCCAGCACATTTTGCCTGAGGCTGGGCCCTGAAGCTGAGTAACCAAGGCAGGGATTGTAGACTAACCTTGGGCTTATTGCTTCATCCCTCTGACACTGGAGCAGGATCTTGGACTTTTAACAACCAAGGGTGAGCCCATAGAATCTATATCACTCTGAACCTGCAGAGTATTCCAGCTAGCTGATAGAGGCTGGGGCCAGCAACTGTCAACTGGATTGTTAGTTAAAGGCAAACCTACATGATGGGGGACGGGATCCCAATAGGTTCAGCAGGAATTCTGATCTTATCTAAGACCAGAGAACCTACAATATCGTCTGGAAAGAATTCAAGATCTCAGGCTTAATTGGAGTGAGAGTTGTAGAAGTTTATTGTTACGCTTCCCAAGGCAAGAGTCCTTTAGGGGACCTGCAAATGAGAGGGGTACATGCTTTTACCTTTAAAGGGTAGGGCTGCCATTGTCAGGGCTGACCTGACGGGAGGGGCCTCAGTGCATAGACAAAGGTCAGAGCTGACCAAGTGGAGCATGTGAATAGATAGTTTAGATAAGATTTGGGCCAGGTCAGGAGACAAAAGGCAAGGATAAAGAAGGGTGTGGGCCAGGCCCAGAAGAAATGAAGAGATTAAGTAAGGACAAAGAGGTCACAGGGTGTTGTCTAGGTGGAGTGTGGGATAGGGAGAAGGGGCAGAGCTCAAGGGTGGGAAAGGACAAGTTGCAGTTACAACTTCACAGACTGGTTTTACAAGTTGGTTTGACCTAGACCCCAGGTACCCCATCATACAGACCTATTGACCATACTCAAACCAGAGTTGGAAGTCTATACAATTCAGACCAGGAAGGCAGCAATCAGACAGTGACCTAGCTCACATGCTTAAGGTCCACAGAAAGTTGTCAGCTCCCTGCCTGAGCCAAGGAATTCTAAAATGAAAACTCCCAGGGATGTCATAAACACAATTTAGAAATTCCAGGTCAAAGATAAAATACTAAGAGAACCCAGAAAGAGTTCAAGTACCAAGAACTGCAGTGAGGATGATACAAGATTTGGCAACTACCCAGGGTTAAATGTTTTAACAACCAGTTCTCTGGAGGAGAAAATGTATACGTGATTCATTCCTAAGTTTATTCTACATTAACATTTTCTCTGTTACTTTCCTAAGTCTAGACAATAAACAAAACAATAAATCAAGCCCTGATTTGTAGCATTCAATGATTTCTGAGATGTAATACTCATATGGAATGTTTAACAATTGGCTCTTACAAGCTAGTATGAACTGGCTTCAGCACATCCTTGCAGGTACTACTATAAAGAAGTAGAGAGATTGGAACACAATGTTGCAAAAGGCTAAAGATATAGGCTTACAACCAAAAATAACTTTCCTAGCAAAACTGAGCATTATTCTGCAGAGGAAAAGTAAGTCTTGAATGAAATAGAGAACTTCCAAGAATTCCTGATGAAAGGACTCCAGAGCTGAGTAGAAAATTTGAAATACAAACATTGGGGTCAAGTAAAAGATAAAAAAGTAAAATACATTTGAGCAATTAGGAGGTACTGTACAAGGATAAAGAATTTATATTCTAGGTAGAGAGTTAAAATAATTGTCAGAAGGGGTCATAGAGGGAATTATAGAAGACAAAGGCCTAGATTTGTCTTTATTATGTTTTAAACATCTTTACAAAAGAAAGGAGGAGGTGAAAAAGGAATACAGAGGAGAAGGGTAGAGGAACTTACTATCTCAAATAACTTGGGTATTCAACCAAGACTACATAGAGGAAGAAGTGGAGGGGAGCAGATGTCACTTTGAACCTCACTTTTATCTGAAACAAAGGCTCATTTAATCACCTCCCACACTCCCACATACACACAATTTGGTGTAGAAATACATTCAACTCAATGAAGAAATAAGAAGGAATGGTGGGGGGAGGAAAGGAGGAGAATAAAATTCAGAGAGAGATCAGTTATAAGCAAAACAAATTCTAACCTTGGAGGGTGGATCATGAAGAAATGTTTAAAAGAAAAGAAAGGGTATGAACCCATGCAGTTTGAGTGAGGAAGAGAAGGGTTTAAGAGCGGAAGCCGATTACATCAAGCATAGAGTACTGGTACTGAACATGTTCCTCTCTGCCCCCTTTTTAGAAAGAGTAGAGGAGACAGAAGAAAAGGCATAAGAGAATAGAATGGAGGGAAATATACAATTAAACACTCATAACTAAGAATATAAATGGATGAACTTAGCTTAAAATGGAAGAGGATTAGAGGCAGAATCTCACAATATGTTGTTTACAAGGAACACACTTGATGTTTTGATGATATTAAAATAATTGCAAAGGGAGGGGAAGAGGAATACACTGAGAGGGGGAAGGAGAAGAATGGGAAAACTTATCTTACATTAAGATGCACAAGTAGAAGTCTATATAACAAGGAGAAAGTGTGTGTGAAAGGAGGGAGTGACATGGGAACCTACTCTCATCTGAACAGGTCAAAGGGAAGAATACTCACAAACACATAGCTGGGTACAGAAATGCATTTCACCCAAAGGAAAATAAGAGTGAAAGAAGTTAAAGGAAAGGGGAGAAATAAGGGGAAGGATAGATTAAGGATGGGATTAGTCAGAAGCAGGGCAAACTCTTTTTTTTTTTTTTTTTAAGCAATTGGGGTTAAGTAACTTGCCCAAGGTTACACAGCAGTTTATTTTGTGTGGGTTTTAAGTATCTGAGGCCTGAACCCCCAGGGCCGGGCAAACTCTTAAAAGAGGGAGAGGGAGCAGCAGCTAGGTGGCAAAGTGAATAGAGCACCGGCCTTGGGGTCAGAAGGATCTGAGTTCCAATGTGACCTCAGACACTTGACACACTACCCATGTGACCTTGGGCAAGTCACTTACCCCCCAATTGCCCTGCCTTCCCCTCCTCCAAAAAGAAAAAAAAAGAGGGAGAGGGAAACAGAGAAGGAAAAATGTGAGAGAATAGGATGGAGATGAGTACATAATTAACAATCATAATTATGAATGTAAATTCGATGAACTCATCCATAAAACAGAAGAGGATAAATCTAACAACAACAAAAAAAAGTGGGAGATCTGAATAGAATTTTATAAAAGTTAGATATGCTAAACATCCAAAGAATATTGAATGGGAATAGAAATGTTTATACATAGAGCTCAGTTTTGCATAACAACTTCATAGACATTGACCATTTATTAGGACATAAAACCTCACAGACAAATCTAGAAAAGCAGAAATATCAAATTCATCTTTTACTAATCATAATGCAATGAAATTCTATTCAATAAAGGGTCTTTAAGAAAAAAAAATTGGAAACTAAATAACTTTTTTTTTTGGCTTTTTGGAGGGCAATTGGGGTTAATTGACTTACCCAAGGTCACATGGCTAGTTTTTGTATTAAGTGTCTGAGGCTGGATCGGAACCCAGATCCTCCTGACTCCAGGGCCAGTGCTCTATTCACTGTGCCGCCTAAATGCCCCGAAACTAAATAACTTAATCCTAAATAATGGGTGGGTCAAAGAACATATCATAGAAGCAATCAATAATTTCATTAAAGATAATGAAAACTGTGAGACAACATACCATCATTTTTTGGTATGTAGCCACGGCAGTCCTTGTGAGAATTTTTATGTTTCTTAACATTTTCCATCAATAAGAGAAAGAGCAGATCAATGAATTGATCATATGTGATAGTAATGGCATTTAAAGTTCCCCTGTATTGGCTTGGTTTTCAAATTGATTGTGTTAAAACCCAGAGTTTGTTAATCCCACCTGTGGGATGGGCTTGTTGATGTGAAAAGAAAGACCTGAACTGGGAGGAGCTGGTGATGTAGATTTGGAGAGACACTAGAGAGAGGTGGAAGATCTTTTTGGAAGCAGCACCTCGTGGAGAGAGAGAGACTAAGAGAATTGCTGGTGTCCGCTTTGAATTGCCCTGGACTTTTGAGACCTGCCCCCTGAGCTGCCAAGGACTGAGGAGACATGGCTGTTTTACTGGTACTTTGTCTGTCTGTTTTGATGTTATTTTGCCAGATTTGTCCACTGGTGAAAGACAGTCCTTTTGTTGAAGAAGTCCTGGAACCTGGCTATTCGCTAAGAAGCCCTGAGACTGTCCTGCAGACAGAGAGTGAATACTGTCCACTGGTGAAGGACAGTGCTGTTGTTGCAGGGGTCTGGGAGCCTTTCTGTTGGTTCAGAAGCCCTGAAGAAGGATTTTCTTGTTGTATGTTTACAGAAATCCTGGGAGAGGGCTTTGCTAATGTGTTCAGGGGTTCTAGGACTGTTCTACAGACAGAGGATAAATTCATGAAGGGACTAGCAATGTATCTTATGGCCTTGCTAAGCCTTGTCTCCCCAGGAACTAAGATTGCTGAGAACTTGCCTCGTGTCAAGATGAAGAAAAGACCTCCATTTGGGTATTAAGTGCTGTGTTTAAATTTGATGTAACTCTGGG
Source organism: Petaurus breviceps papuanus (assembly GCF_028583685.1). NCBI lineage: Eukaryota > Metazoa > Chordata > Mammalia > Diprotodontia > Petauridae > Petaurus > Petaurus breviceps. Next base: position 11,196,738 of record NW_027187344.1, read on the forward strand.
GTAGATTCAATTGTGATTCAGGGGGTGGGGAACTTTTGACCTTATTGTGCTCTGTGATTGACAAATGAAAGTACTTTACCTATGTTTGGAAACTAATCTCCATTTGAGAAGAGGGGCTTTGTGGTGGACTTAATTAAGGTATAGCCTAGGGGTGGAGAGGTATTTAGAACAGGGACTTTGTAATTGATTGAATGATTGGAAGGTCCTGGGGTGGGGTAGTACTTGGAGATTATTTAATCACACTTAGTAAATGCTGTATTTTGAATGATGTCATGTTTTGATCTTCTCTGTTCTTGGTTTGTCACTGAATAAAATAGAGAGCACCTATGCTGGTATTCTGAACCTTGGGAAGTTGCCTTTCTTTTGGCATTACATTACATCATAAAACTGAAACAAACAATTTAGAAAATCAAACTAAAACTTCCAATTAAATATCAAAATAGAAATCTTGAAAACCAAAGGAGAGATTAATAAAATTAAAAGAAAAAACTCATCAAATTACCAAGTAAATTAAAGAACTTAAAAAAAAAAACCAAACCAAAGAGATAAACCAATAACTAACTTAATTTTTAAAAAGAAAGTAAAACCAAATTGCTGGTGTCAAAAATTAAAAAGGTGAATTTCATAACCAATAAAGAAAAAAGAAAAGAAATTATTAGGATCAATTTTGCCCAATTAAATATGCCACTAAAACTGAGTCTAAATGGAATGGATGAATATTTACAAAAATATAAATTGTCCAGATTAAAAGAACAGGAGAGTACTTAAATAATCTTATCTTAGAAAAAGAAATTAAACAAGACATAAATGAACCCCTAAAAGGAAAAAGGCCTAGGATCATATGGGTTTATAAACAAGTCCTTTTAAAAAAAGTTTTAAAATATGTTTTATTCATTTCATTAAATATTTCCCAATTACATAAAAAAATTTAACATTAATTTTTGAATATTCTGAATTTCAAATTCTCTCCCTCCTCCCCACTTCTCTATCCCTTGAGGAGGCAAGCAGTATGATATAGATTATACATGTAAAGTCATGCAAAACATATTTCCATATTAGCCAAGTTGCAAAAGAAAACACATACCAAAAAAAAGAAAAAGAAATTTTAAAAAGTATTCTTCAATCTGTATGCCCAGTTACTCAGTTCTCTCTCTGGAGATGGATAGCATTTTTTCATCGAGTCCTTTGGAATTGTCTTTACAGACAATTTCTATCAAATGTTTAAAGAATAATTAATTCTAATACTACATAAACTATTTGGGAGAATTAGGAAAATAAGGGGTCCCATAAAATTCTTTCTATGACACAAATATGCTCTTGATACCTAAACCATTGATAATCAAAACAGAAAAAGAAAATATAAAAGACAACATTCCTAATGGATATTGCTGCAAAAATTTTAAATAAAATACTAACAAGGAGACTGCAGTAAGAGATTACAAAGATTATACACCAAGATCAGGCTGGATGCAGGGCTAGTTCAATATTAGGAAAACCACAAACATAACTGACCGTATTAATAATAAAAACAGGGGTGGCCAGGTAGCACAGCGAGTAAGAACACCGGCTCCAGTGTTGGGATGACCTGGGATCGAATCGCAGGCTCAGACACTTAGCACCCACCCAGAAACACCTGGCTGTGTAACCTTGAGCAAGTTACTTAACCCCAATTGCTTTAAAATAATAATAAAAACAAAAAATATATAATTATATCCATAGATACAGAAAAAGCTTTTGACAAGATGCAATACTTATTACATTTAAAAAACATTAGAAAGCATAGGAATAAAAGGAGTTTTCCTTGATATGATAAGCAGTATCAATATAAAACCAAGAGTCAGCATTGCCTGTACTAGAGATAAGCTATAGGCCTTTCCAATAAGGTCAGGAGTAAAGCAAGGATGTGCATTATCACCATTACTGTTTGATATAGTGCTGGAAATACTAGCTATTGTAATAAGATAAAAAAAAAAAAAAGAAATGAAAGGACTAAATGAAAGGAAAGATAGGCAAAGGGAAAACAAAATGATTACCTTTTTTTTTTTCAGATGATATGATGGTATACTTAGAGCACTTTAGGGAGTCAACTAAAAACTAATTGAAACAATTAGCAACTTCAGCAAAATTACAGCATATAAACCCATATAAATCATCAACATTTCTATATATTTTAAACAAAATGCTGCAGGAAGAGAGAGAAAGAAATTCCATGTAATGTTGGAATTACTTTTTATTGAATCTACATAAGAATTTGTAAAATCATCTGGAACTGGTATTTTTTTTTCCTTTGGGGGTTGATTTATGGCTTGTTCAATGTTTCTGAATTTAAAATATTTAAATTCTCCTTTTTTTTGTTCTGTCAATATGGGTATTTTATATTTTTTGTAAATGTTAATCCAACTATTAGTCTCATTGTTTTTTTTAAAATTCTTTTAATTCAATTTTAAATTTCAATTTTATTAATATCTCCTTTGATTTTCAGGATTTCTATTTTGATGTTTAATTGGGGTTTGTAATTTTTTGATTTTCTAGGTTGTTTTTGTTTTCAGTTTTGTGCCCAATAACATGTCAATTTTATGCCTCACTCCTTTCTTTCCCTTATTGATGAAATGTATTAAGAAATATAGATTTTCTTATAAGGATTGCCATGACTACATCCCCCAAATTTTGGTATTTTGTCTTACTGTGTCTATCTGATGCTCTGAGGAGCAAGAAATGAACTTTGAGAGTAACTTTTTAGACCCCACTCATTTAAAGCTGAAATGAGAACTTGTTTAATATTCATACCAGATCTGGTCATGAGCTTGATGGGATCAATGTTATATAGGAACTGAAATGAGACCAAATCTAATTTTCTGATGCCAAGATAGTGTAGGTGAGAGTGTGCCTTTTATAAAAGCTAATTGATTTTAAGTGGTTAAGTAGAACTGAGGTCACTGATGGGTTTGAGGGTTTCAATGGAGAAGAAGCAACCACAGTCCTTTCAAGGTTCCACTTAGAACCTTGAAGAGAAGATGTAGCAGACCCTACTCTGGGAGAGTAAGGCATATTTGCCACATACTTGCTATGTAATAGGGATAAACTAGAGGCCTTTCCAATGAGGTTGACAGTCAAACAATCACCACTATTTTTTGATAAAATGTTAGAAATGCTAGTTATAGCAATAAGAGAATACAAAGAAATTGAGAGAATAAGCATAGGTAAAGAGGAAACAAAATTATCCCTTTTTGCAGATGATATAATGGTTTACTTATAGAATCCATAGAGAGTCAACTAAAAAATTAATTGAAATGGGGCGGCCAGGTAGCACAGCGAGTAAGAGCACCGGCTCCAGTGTCAGAATGACCTGGTGATCGAATCCCGGGCTCAGACACTTAGCACCCACCCAGAAACACCTGGCCGTGTAACCTTGAGCAAGTTACTTAACCCCAATTGCTAAAAAAAAAAAAAATTAATTGAAATAACTTTAGCAATGTTGAAAAATATAAAATAAATCCATTTAAGTCATCAGCATTTCTGTGTATTGCCAATAAAACCCAAAAGGAAGACATAGGGAAGTTAACATTTCATAGAATTCCATTAAATTCTATTGCATTTATATAGAACGTATAATATACTTGGAAGTCTACCTACAAAGACTCACATAGGAACTATATGAATACAATTATAAAATACTCTTTACAAAATACAGATAGACCAAAATAATTGGAGAAATGTTGATTGCCCACGGGCAGGCTGAGCCAATTTAATAAAAATAACAATATTATTTAAGTTGATTTATTTATTCAGCACCTTACCAAAGTATTACTTTATAGAGCTAGAAAAAAAAAACCAATAATGAAATTCATCTGGAGGAACAAAAGGTCAAGAATCTCAAAGGAAATAATAATTTTTTAAAAAGTTGGGAAGGAAGGGGGCCTAGCAGTATCAGATCTCAAATTACACTATTCATAAAAAAATTGGTACTGGTAAAACAATAGAGAGTTTGATAAGTGGGACAGCTTATATATATAACATAAAGAGCCCAAATAACCTAGTAGTAGCCTTGAGTTTGATAAACCCAAAGACCCTATAGCTATGGGGATAAAGACTCACTATTTGAGGAAAAACTGCTGGGAAAACTGGAAAGATGTCTGGTAGAAATTTGGTATGCAGGAAAATTTCGTAACATGTCAAGACAAGCTCTAAATGAATATATGACTTCTTTATAAAAGGGCACATTATAAACAAATTAGAGGAACAAGAAATTACCTTTCAGACTTATGGATAGCAGAAGAGTGATCACAAAATAAGGGTAAGAGCTACTATCACAGAAGATTAAAATGGAAAATTATGATGACAAATATCTTAAAAGTTTAATGAGAAATTATTCTATAAAGTAATTCTTTAGTAGTTTGGTATGATGCAGAGGAAATAAATTAACTTAGGTAGTTTTTTTGATCAAGGTCTTTTTCCCAGGATATATGAAGAACTGATTCAAATGTATAAGAACAAGTACCATTACCCAACTGATAAATGGTCAAAGGTTTTAAACAAGTAGTTTTCAAAGGAAGAAATTCAAATTATTAACAGTTATGTGAAAAATTGCTCCCAAACACTAATAATTAGAGAAATGCAAATTAAAGCAGCTCTGAAGTTTGACCTCCTACCCATCCGATTGACAATTATTAGGGGGGATGTTGGGAAATAGGCACATTAATACACTTTTGGTGAAGCTGGGACTTGTTCCAGCCATTCTGGGAAACAATCTGGAACTAGAACCAAAAAATTGCTAAATTGTGCATATTTTTTGGCTCAGATATACCATTATTAGGCAAAAAAAGAAGAAGAAGAATTGGGTAGCTAGGTGGTTCAGTGAATAGAGGACTAGTGGGTTCTGGAGTCAGGAGGACCTGAGTTCAAATCCGACCTCAGACACTTAACACTTACTAGCCATATGACCTTGGGCAAGTCACTTAACCCCAATTGCCCGCTTTCCCCCCTCCAAAAAAAAAGCAAAAAAAGAAGAATTGTAATAATAGCTAACATTTATATCATGTTTACTATGTGCCAGGCATTGAGTTAAGGTGTTTTACAATTATTTCATTTGACCCTCACAATGACCCTGAGAGGTAGTTGCTATAGTTACCCACATGATGAGGAAACTAAGGTTAAGTGATTTGGCCGGGTCACATAGCTAGTGTCTGAGGCCCAAGTTGAACTCAAGTCTTTACATTTTATCCATTGAGTCACCAGCTGCCCTGAGGCACAAAGTCTATCCCACTTTCCATCATCACACCACCTACATGAATGTATGCTGCTGAACAAAAAGGAACTATTTCCAGAGGCCATTGTTCCTAATGTTATTGAGTCATTTCAGTCCTGTCTAACTCTTAAGAACTCCATTTGGGTTTTTTTTGGCAAAGATGCTGGAATGGCTTGCCATTTCCTTCTCCACCTCATTACGGATGAGGAAACTAAGGGTAACAGGTTAAGTGACTTGCCTAGGGTCACACAGCTACCGTGTTTCCCCGATAATAAGACACTCTCTTATTAATTTTTTTGGACAGAAAAACACCAGAGGGCTTATTTTCAGGGGAGGGATTATTTTAATGAACATGGACAGCAATTTTAATAAACAGGTAAATGTGAACAAAAAAATATACCTTTATTCAATAATGATCATGTCATCTTCTTCAACAACATTGTCATAAGTGTCCATACCCTGAATTCCGTCCTGGATGTCTTGCGCCTCCATTTCCTTCAGAAGAAGTGGACCCAATCTGTCATGTCCAGCAATATAGCTCTCTTTAAATGAATATGTCTTGTCCAGGTAACCTGCTCGTAGTGCCTTGGTGACACAGCTGTCAGTAATTTTATCCCATGACTTCTTCACCCAAGTCATGACTTCTTGCAGACAGGGCTTCACAAAGTTTCCACGCTGATTTCTTTCCATTCTATTTTCAATGTAGTCATTGACTTCCATGCGCAAATGGTCCTTGAATGGCTTCTTTATTGCAATATCAAGGGTCTGGAGATAGGCAGTCATTCCTGCAGGAATCATTACTTGATCTATTCTTCTCTCTGCAAGGAAGTTCTTCATTTCTTTAGCGCAGTGAGTGCTGGCTGAATCCCAGACTATCAGACCTCTTTGGTTACCTTGCATAACAAGTGGCAGCATTAAATCAACCCACTTTCTTATAACAGCTTGTGTACACCAGGCTTTTTCGGTTTCAAGAATGTAAATGCCAGATACATGTTCAATCTTATCTTTCTTGCCCTTACTGATGATTAGAGGTGTGGCTTTCTTTCCATCCAAACGAATTGCCAAAACACAGGTGACCCGTGCACTTTCATAGCCAGTGGTGGGAATGTAGATTGACGTTGCACCCCTGTGATGAATTGTTTGAGATCCTTGTCCCATAAACACTGCAGTTTCATCCATAGAAATCATATTGCAGGTTTGGTACTTGGAAATGTCGATCCTATCAATAAAGGACTTGAATGCAAGTGCATGTTTAATAACTTCAGCATCTTCCAGCTTAAACAGTGTTGTTGATCTTCTTAGGGACAGTTCATACCGTTGAAGGAAACCGTCCAACCTGTGTTGTGATGCTTTGAATCCTTCTGAGACCATTTCAAACTCTGGTGCCATTGAAAGGGCAAATGCTTAAATATCAGCCCTGCGCACAACCAAGGCCTTTGCTCTCCTGTCAGCAATTCATTCACCAATGAGGATCTCCAAGTCAGGATATAAGGGCTGCCGACCTGATCCAGACCTGCGCTTTTTCCCTTTTCCCTCATCCACCTGTTGATTGAGGTTATTATAATCTGCTCTCCATTTTCTGACCATTTGAAGATCCAAAAGTTTTTCTTTACAGAAAACTGCAAGATTCTTGCCATGTGACTCCTCTATAATTGCTTTCTTATACTCAACAGTATAGCTCTTCCTTTTTGTACTCATGTCTGGGGGTCAAAACAGACAGAATAATAAAATTATGACCATCAGTCCTTCTTTTCACTCCATCATGCCCCCTGAGTTCTTCTTTTTTCCTCCATCATGCCCTTTTTATCCTCCATCATGCCCCCTCACTCCCGCTTACATACCGGGTTTTTATGTTGTCCTGCCTCAGCTCTCCTCCGCAGCACTGCTCTCAATGGTGCCAGCAAGCAAATCACTGGGGAAGAACAGGATGACGCGCTCACTGCTGCAGCTCTGATTGGATGCAGCTCGGAGCACGGCGTGCGTTTCACCGGAAGGGGGGAGGGGGACGGTGCATACAGAGGGTACCGTAATGTAGCGTGTAGCGCAGGGGACCACCTTCACTACAGTAGCAATCTCAATAGGGCTTATTTTCGGGGGAGGGCTTATTTTAGAGGAATCTTACACAGTAAGGGGAGGGCTTATTTTCGGGATAGGTCTTATTATCGGGGAAACACGGTAGTAAGTGTCTGAGGCCAGATTTGAACTCAGGAAGATGAGTCTTCCTGACTCTAGGACCAGCACTGTATGCACTGCAACCACCTAGCTATTCCATTATCCCTCATGCCCTACCATAATCCCTGAGCTGCTGAGACAACTGGCCCCAATGAGACCCTCCTATACACCACTATTATTAATGTGATTAATGATTATTATAACAATATTATATATTGTTATTGTAACAATACCTAGTATTTGTATAACACTTTAAGATTTGCAAAGTACTTTACGTATGTTATCTCACAATTTGATCCTCACAATTATTTAGTGGGTACAATTATGATCCCCATTTTTACAGTTGAGGAAATTGAGGCAGACATAGTTTTAAGTGAATCGCCCAGAGTCACACAACTAGTTAGTGTCTAATGTAGGATTAGGATTTAAATTCAGGTCTTATTGACTCCAATCCAAGTCCATTGCTCTAAACATTATGCCTCACTCTAACTCCTATCAACTGAGCAAGTACTCCAATTCAATGGACTTCTTTCCTATAGCTAGCAAACTCCTGATTCTTGATCCTGTAACACTTGTGATTCAGAACTGATGTCTGCTTAGGTGGAAACCCCTTTCCTTCGACCCATCCCCATGGTCTGGTCTTTATTTAACTCAAACCTACCCTATGACTGTCCTTATTCTCTTTAGCCCTTCCCCTTCCATAGTGCCCTCTAAAATTCTTGTTCTATCATTAACGAACTCAATATCCTATCTTTTTCTCTCATGTTCTTTCCAGCTTCTAGAACACAGAGACATCTAGATTTCTTTAGAAGACAGCTTTATTTCTTGCCATCCTCTCCAGAACTAGCTGCTCTTTCTCTCATGCTGTCAGGCTAAGAGGAGGAGTCAGTGTATTCCTTGTTCCCTATGACTACTTTCAGACCCTTCCTCCTCTGTTGCCTCACTTCCTCTTAGAAATCTCCCTTTCCAGGTTTCCTTCAATTATCTACATTATCCTTAGAATCATACTTGTCAATTTTTTCACCTGATACAAGCAGGGCTTGAGGAGATTTACCTGTGTATGGCCAGCAGCTAGCCATTTTCCTTCTTTTGTCATCTTTACTAATGTAATTATTAGTAAGGGCAACTCAGTGGCACAGTGAATAGGGTGCAGGGCCTGGATTCAAGAAGTCTCATCTTCCTGAGCTCAAATTTGGCCTCATACACTTGCTAGCTGTGTGACCCTGGGCAAGTCACTTAACCCTGTTTGCTTCAGTTTTCTTATCTGTAAGATGAACTGGAAAAGGGAATGGCAAACCACTCCAGTATCTTTGCCAAGAAAACCCCAAATGGGGTCATAAAGAGTAGGACATGACTGAAAAACAACAATAATTAATTGACCTGGAGTTTTTTTGTTTGACTGTTGGTAACTTGGCTTTCTTCCTTAAAAAACTCTTTGTTAGCAACATGATATGATGATTAACTATGAATGACTCAGCTTTTCTCAGCAACACAATGATCAAGTACAAAGGATTCATGAAGGAAAATGCTGCCCATGTTCAGATAAAGAACTGGTATACTCCAAATGTAGATCAAAATGTATTTTTTTCATTTACTTTATTCTTTCTCATGTTTTTTTTTCCCTTTTGATCTATTTCTTCTTCCACAACTGTGATAAATTTGGACATGATGGCATATGTATGAACTATATCAAACTGCCTACCCTTTGCAGAAAAGGGGATGGAGGGAGAAAAATTTAGAACTCAAAATTTTGTAAAAATGAATGCTGAAAATTTCCTTGATATGTAACTGTGGGGAAAAAAATAAAATACTATTTAATGTTTAAAAAGCTGTTAAAAGGGGCAGCTAAGTGGCATAGTAAAAAATAGCACCGACCCTGAAATCAGGAAGACCTGAGTTCAAATCAGGCCTTAGACACTTGACACTTCTCTAGCTGTGTGACCTTGGTCAAGTCACTTAACCCCAATTGCTTTGCCTTCCTCTCTCAAAAAACAAAAACAAAACAAAACAAAAACTGTTAAAAATCCTTTAGTCATTTGTTACTCAGAATGACTTTTGTTCTTATACATTGGAAAGATGTCTACACAGCTGATGGACTAGCCACTTCTGGGAAGAGATGGGACAGGCATGTAGTTTCTGAAACTAGGAAATGATCCCTAGAATGATGCTAGCACCCAATTGGAATAGGGGGCAGGATCAGAAAGAGGAAGAGCTGATGTGATTTATAGTTGACTCTCTAAATTTTCTGCTGAGGACAATACCACTATTAGGTCTGTGTTCCAAAGAGATCATAAAAAAGGGGAAAAGGACCCACATGAACAAAAATATTTATAGCCGCTCTTTTTGTGGTGAAGAATTGGAAATTGAGGGGATGCCCACTAATTGAGGAGTGACTGAGCAAGATGCGATATATGGATATAATTGAATATTATTGTGCAATAAGAATGATGAGCAGGCAGATTTCAGAAATACCTGGAAAGACTTACATGAACTGATGCTGAGTGAAATGAGCAGAACCAGGAGAACACTATACACAGTAACAGCAACATTGTGCAATGATTAACTCTAATAGACTTAGCTCTTCTCAGCAGTACAGTGATCCAAGACAATTCCTAAAGACTCATGATGGAAAATGCTATTCACATCCAGAAAAAGAACTATTGAGTCTAAATGCAGATGGAAGCTGACTATTTTCACTTTTTTTCTTTCTCATGGATTTTCCCTCTTGTTCTGATTCTACTTTCATAACATGACTAATGTGGAAATATGTTTAACATATTTATGTTAAATATGTGTAACATATATATGTGCATATATAGACTATATCAGATTGCTTGCTGTCTTAGGGAGGGGGTAAAGAAGGAAGGGAGGGAGAAAAATTTGAAACTCAAAATCTAACAAAATGAATGTTGAAAACTATCTTTGCATGTAATTAGGAAAAATAAAACACTATTAAATGAAAAAAAACCCACAACAGTGTAAATAAAATTATATGAAGAATTTTAACCAAAAAAAAAATTTCTTCCGAGGGTCAAAGTACAGATGGCCTTGCCCGAGTTACATCTCTTGTTACTCTATCCAGATCCTTTCCACCATCATTCTCTCACCTTTCTTAAGAAATTCAGCAGCTGGTTCACAATCTTGCTACCGTGTTTCCCCGATAATAAGACACTGTATTATTAATTTTTTTGGAAAGAAAAACACCAGAGGGCTTATTTTCAGGGGAGGGCTTATGTTGTCCTGCCTCAGCTCTCCTCCACAGCACTGCTCTCAATGGCGCCAGCAAGCAAATCACTGGGGAAGAACAGGATGACGCGCTCACTGCTGCAGCTCTGATTGGATGCAGCTCGGAGCGTGGCGTGTGTTTCACGGGGGGGGACGGTGCATACAGAGGGTACCGTAATGTAGTGTGTAGCGCAGGGGATCACCTTCACTACAATAGCAATCTCAATAGGGCTTATTTTCGGGGGAGGGCTTATTTTAGAGGAATCTTACACAGTAAGGGGAGGGCTTATTTTCGGGATAGGTCTTATTATCGGGGAAACACGGTATGTACTTTAGCTAGATTGTGGAGATTTTAATGCTAAGCAGAGAAGTATATATTTGATCCTGGGGCAGCCAGGTGGTGCTGTGGATAGAGTGCCAAACCTGGAGTCAAGAGGACCTGAGTTCAAATTTGATGTCAGACACTTAATAGCTATGTGACTCTGGGCAAGTGATTTAACCCTGTTTGCCTCAGTTTCCTCAGCTAGTAAGTGTCCAACTCAGGTCTCCTTGAACCCTCTATCCACTGTACCACCTAGCTGCCCCTCCCAGACTCCATGTGGCTGTAATCATATAGTATGTAAAACCTATTCCTTGCTTAAGCAAGCCTGAGCTGGGGTTTGAGCTGGCTCTTTTGTGTGTATTTTTTTTTTTTTTTGCTTTTTGAAGGGCAAGTGAGGTTAAGTGATTTGCCCAAAGTCACACGGCTAGTAATTGTGTGTCAAGTGTCTGAGGTCACATTTGAACTCAGGTCCTCCTGACTCCAGGGCCAGTGCTCTATTCACTGCGCCACCTAGCTGCCTTGTGTGTATTTTTTTTTAATGATATCAGGTGAATGTTCCTGTCTCATGAAGGATCTATTCCAGCTTGGAGATGACTACATGAGTGTAGGTGCCATTGGCTGTGTGACAGCATAAGCTTCTACATAAGAGAAGCCAGTCACCAATAAGAGGATTGGCCCAAGTCTGGCCATTTTTACCTGCAGATAAGTACCAGAAGTTGTTTGGACAGTGCAAAACCAAGGTGAAGTGACTTGTCCAAGGTCACATAGGGAGTTAGGACAAGATTTCCTTGTTCCTAACAGACCACCTTCTTCTGTCCAGATTTTCTTAATGATCCTCAATGGATAGATCTTCTGGGATTTACTCTGCACCCTTCCTGTCCTGACTGTCTTACCTCTCAGGGATGTGTGTGGGGGTGGGGATTATTCCTCTACTGGGTGAGGCCAAATGACCCTGTCTATTAAGTTTTGTGATTTCATTTATTTATTTTTGCTTTTTGGAGGGGCAATTGGGGTTAAGTGACTTGCCCAAGATCTCATGGCTAGTAAGTGTTAAGTGTCTGAGGCTGGATTTGAACTCAGGCCCTCCTGACTCCAGGGCAGGTGCTCTATTCACTGCACCACCTAGCCACCCCAAGTTTTAAGAAGCACAAAGTTTAGGAGGCATGTTCTGAAAAGGATTGAGGTAGGTTATCTCTTGAGGTTCTGGGAATGAGTTTGAGGGAAGTTTCCAAAGAGGACTCTGGGCATGATTTGAAAACCTTGTTCAGGTCTCCCTATCACAGCAATTACCCCAGAGGCTTGTGATATTAGTAATGGCCACAGGATGGAAGCATAGGTACAGAAATCTCTGGCTTAGGTCTATTTCAATATTGGCTTTGGCCACAAGGTGCAACTCGGGGTCAATAGCTAATATTTTTGTTGTTCTTTAAGGTTTACAAAGCATCTTGTATATATTGTCTCCCTTTAAGCTTGCAAACAACTCTGAGAGTTTGCCAATGACACCACAGGTGTTATTACCCCCATTTTACAGATGGGGAAACTGAAGCTTAGAAGTTAGGTGATTTTTTTCCATGATCACATTGCTGGTAACTGTCAGAGGCAAGACATACATAGGATGCTGTCTCTCCAGTGTTCTCTAGGTGCATTCAATTCAACTCAACAAATATTTGCTGTTTGCCTTCATTTATTTAAAACATGTCAATGTTTAGCAGCCTCAATAATTTTTCAATATATGGGGCAGCAAGGTGGCACAGTGAATAAAGTCTGGACTGGCTTTGGAGTCAGGAGGACCTGAGTTCAAATGTGGCTTCAGACACTTAACACTTACTAGCTGTGTGACCTTGGGCAAGTCACTTAACCTCAATTGCCCTGCCTTCACCCCTCCAAAAAGACAAAAAAATAATAATTTTTAAATATAAATTTTATTTTTATGTTCTAAACCTGTAAATTCATTGGTATAGAGAACTCAAGAGGAGAGGAGAGAACTCTTACTTTTTATACATTTTATAAATTTTATTAATGTAAGGATTGAGTTGATTCAGCAAGTCAGCCAACCCCATTTTAAATAGTAAGATGCCTCAATACCTTAAGGAAGTGAAAACAAGTCTCAATCAATCTCAATCATAAATCTTAGTTTCAATCAATCAGTGAATTATAAGTTTTAGACTAAGTTCAAAAAAAGTCCTTAAAATTAGAGTGACTTTGTATATGAATTGTGTTCAGATTGATGGAAGAAACTTGGCCATACCCTATGGGTCCTCTATAAAATAACAAGCTAGTTTAGAATCAGAATTATTAAAGAGACTAGAGTGAATGTGGCCTTTCCAGTAAAAACCCAACTTTGACCTAGGCCTAGGTCTGTTTCCTACTTCTCCTTTTGGCCAGAGGGAGGATCTTGGAAGCTTTGAAGGGTTTATTGGTTTGGGGGCTTCCCCTATTCCTATCAGTGCCCTGGTGGTATCCCTGGATCATTTTATAGATGAGGAAACTGAGGCTGAGAGAGAATTAGTTACTTGCCCAGGATCATACAGCTAATAAATGACTGAGAATTCAACTTTGGATCCTCTAGGATCCAAGTCCAGCTCTCTATCCAACATGCCATCTAACTGAAGCCAGTCCTCCACCAGCTTCCAACTCCTCAGGGGAGCTCTGAGAGGACATAGTAGTTATCTTTGGGAATCTCACTTGTTTGCTATTATGAGTTGGGATAGTCACTTCAGAGCATGTGTCACATTATAAAATAATTTAAGTTGGCTAATACAGATTTTATTTAAACTCTTGTATGGACTGAGTAAAAGGCAGGGAGTGAAAGACAGAATAGACTCTCAACTTCCTAGGAGGATAGGGCTTTGGATAACCCTATTTTAGGTCCAAGAAAGAAGTGTAAGCAAGCTTCTGCTGAGAAGCACAGAGAGGTTAAATGATTTTACTGGGATACACAGCCTTGTCAGTCACACTATTTCTAGGTTCATCCTTTGGAGCAAAGGATCATAATGGAAAAAAAATCCGTGGGCAAGAGATCATATTGCATTGAGACAGGGGAATGTGCCTAGTGAGCAATGACCTCAACCTACCTTTCCATCAGAGGAGTTTCTGAGCCTTTCCACTTGCCTGAAACTACAGACTTGAGAGGATCTGGCAGATGGCCTTACTCTGAGGCCAAATCCAACACTTTTTTAAGCTCTGAAAAGGTTAAAACTGTTTCTATGGTGGAGTCTGGCTCCCCTGGAGTGGCATTACAGAAAAATCAGGGCCCATCTATGCAAGACAAACCAAGTAGGGAGCAGAACTAGGTGGATTCATTTTGAGCATGAAGGAATTTTAGAATATAAAACATTAGAACTGGAAGGGACTTTGGTGGTCATCTGGCCCAATTGCTTCATTTTACAGAAGAGGAAATTGAGGCCCAGAGAGTGAAGACCACTTCCCCAAGATCACACAGGTAATAGGTAGCAGAGTAGGGAAGTGACCCTGGGAACATTAAATCTTACCTTAAATAGCACTGCCTGTTCTGCAACATAGGAGTCATAGCTGATTTTATATAACCATAAAATGAATAGCTAATACTTAAATGGCCCTTTTGAATTTCATTTGACCCTCACAAACACCCTGTGTGGGATGGATTATCAGTATTATTCTTTATTTAACAGAAAGAGTGAAATCAAGGCTTGGAAAGATAAAGTGATTTGCCTGTGGTCAAAATGACCAAGAATGGGAATGTAGGATGAAAATCCAAGTCCCTCCTGACATCATTAACAGCACTCTTTCCACAGAAAAAGAGGTTTTTATATGAAACCAGGGGATTTCCAAACCCTTCCACTCCAGTTCCATGTAATTACTCTCTTAGGATGATACATCCTTCTGGGAAGTCCTTCCTCATGATGTCCTATTTCTAACTGGTCCCACCCTTGGTGCAGAAGGGGAATGGAAGAGGGCTTGGGGAAAAGAAACAAGGTGCTTGCTAGTGATATCGGCCTCTGAACAACCTTTCCCAGGCCTGGATATAAATATGAAAGTATGAAGCAACTAATGAGGTATCTTAACAGTAAAGATGTATCTAAACCCTATATTTCTTTGAAGCATAAACAAAGTTTCCCCTGGCGGGCTTTAAATGACAGCTAAATAATTCTAGGGTAGACAGTTTGAGACAGTGCAAGGCACAGCTGAAGGAACAGAGATACAGACACAGACACAAAAAGGCAGTCAGCAACTTGAAGGAGGAAGCAGCTTCAGGAAGAGTTGCTCCTGGCAGAAGAGAAGAGAGCTGATATAAATTCAAAGGAGATCTAGCCTTCTTTTTTTTTTTTAAAGCAATTGGGGTTAAGTAACTTGCTCAAGGTTACACGGCCAGGTGTTTCTGGGTGGCTGCTAAGTGTTGGAGCCTGGATTCGATCCCCAGGTCATCCTGACACTGGAGCTGGTGCTCTTACTCGCTAGATCTAGCCTTCTTAATCAGGAGATGACCTTCAGTTTCTGTAAAGAGCAGAGCCTGAAAGCCCAGCTGAGTCCCTCCGCCCACCAGAGGCAATACACCTAGTGGGCAGCCATTGGAGGACTCGAGGAGAAAAAGGCAAGGAAGACCTGAAGTTTGGGAGAGATGAGTCCCGTGTGCTTTCCCACATGTGCATCTCACTGCCACGGTATTCTAAGTTTATGTTTACTCTTCCCAAGGAAGCTGTGTGTGTTTGTGGCATGCCTCAGATTTGTGGAGGAAATATTTAATATTTATTTTACTTATGTATTTATTTATACATAATATAGATTTATGGGATATATTTTATAGCTACTGCTCTTCCTATATCATTTAAGTATGTGTTACTGCTCTGAGAAAATTATATCTCCTGTATGACTGTGAAAGGGAAATTCACTGATGGGAGCTCTAGAGCTATACTTGTAGGAGTATGGACTCACAGACTATACCTTCCAAACCTGAGAAGGTAGTTACCCCACTGGGGACCTACTCTGCAAATGTGTGAGTATACATTGGGGTAGTCCCCCAAAGGAGGTGCACCTTGGGTCACCCCCAAAATGTCACTTTCAAGCCTCAAGCTTGAAACCTAGTGGGGTTTCCAAAGATTTCTGGAGAAACGAGGCAGATTTTTCCTAGATCTGAAGGACTCTTCCAAAGATTTCAGTGATGGTTGAAATTAATGGTGGCCACAGGGGGACATTTCAAGGCTTAGTAAAACTCACTCGCTTTCCTTAAGGAAGTGCAATACCTCTGACTTCAGTCTATTTATGCACCAGCGAATGTGGCAAGGCAGCAGTCCCGAGTCTGCTCTCTCAGACTAAGCCTATATTGGCTAGGGCAGCCAGAGGAAACTGCTCTCAGACTTTTGTAATTCTGATTATGGCCATAAGGTGGCATCATGCTGAAAACAACTGTATGGTCCAATTCAATTTAACAAGCTGTTAGCTGTGTGCATATTCTTAGGTTGAGTGTCGGGGTTATAAAGATGAAAATTATATAGTCCCTGCCCTTAGGCTTTTAAAAATTGACTCACATTTCTATATTGTTTTAAGGTTTAGAGTGTTGCCTAACTGTGTGCCACAATCTATTCCCTAAATCCTTAGAATCCTCTCTGGGGATTGTGGGTGTTGCACCCAAGGTGATGAAACCCAAGTTGTAATTGGGTCAGCTATTCCAGAGCCCAGGGCTGCCTCCTTGGGAAGAGGGGCTGAGGCCAAAGAGGCTGCTCTCGTTCTGGTTACTCATGGGATTCTCTTTTGGAACTTTCTTCAGGCCCAGTTTAAAAACTGCTTCCCAGAAACTGTTTCCAGCACCAATCAATCAACCAGTCAAGTATTTACAAGGGTCTACTATGTACCAAGCACTGTACTTGTTTGCAAAGACAAGAGTGAAAATAGTCTTAAGAAGTTCCTCACATTTTCTCTCTTGGTTCTCCTCTCAGTAGATTTCAAGTTTCCAAAGGGTAAAGGCTTTTATCTTTCCTTCCTTCCTTCCTTCCTTCCTTCCTTCCTTCCTTCCTTCCTTCCTTCCTTCCTTCCTTCCTTCCTTCCTTCCTTCCTTCCTTCCTTCCTTCCTTCTTTCTTTCTTTCCTTCTTTCTTTCTTTCTTTCTTTCTTTCTTTCTTTCTTTCTTTCTTTCTTTCTTTCTTTCTTTCTTTCTTTCTTTCTTTCTTTCTTTCTTTCTTTCTTTCTTTCTTTCTTTCTTTCTTTCTTTCTTTCATCCTTGTAGTCTCACCCTCTAGACAGGGGTGAGGAACCTGAGGCCTCCAGGCCACATGTGACCTTTTAGGTTGTGGCCTTTTGACTGACTCCAAGTTTTACAGAACAAATCCTTTTATTAAGGGAATTTGTTCTGTGAAGTTTGGATTCGGTCAAAGGGCCGCACTTGAGTAGCTAGAGTGCCACATATGGCCTAGAAGCTGCAGATTCCCCACTCCTGGTGGTAGCTCATTGGCACTAAGTAAGGTACTCAATGCTTATTAAATTGAGATAAGTCCTAAAGCAATAGCTGGAGAGGGAAAGGGAGGCAGATTTATTATCTATAGGAACTGGAGTGCTACCCAAAAATACTACTTCTGGGGCAGCTAGGTGGCACAGTGAAGAGAGCACCGGCCCTGGAGTCAGGAGGACCAGAGTTCAAATGTGGCCTCAGACACTTAACACAAAAACTAGCTGTGTGACCTTGGGCAAGTCACTTGACCCCAATTGCCCTCCAAAAAAAAAGAAAAATACTACTTCACTGGGACGGAGGCAAGCATTATCTCAAATATGGAGATACAGAGAAATCTATAAGTTTAAGAGTATAAGGCAAAATAGTGAAATTGCACTGCATAGGTGAGCAAAAAATGAAATTGAAGTACTTTCAAGAGTTCTCCCTGGCACCCCACAACAACCTTTTCCATTGTTAAAAGAAAGAACTCTGAAGCCAGCAACTGGGAGAGAACAATTGAGTCTTTTCTTTAAGGAGTTAGACTTTCTTTGGTGTATTCCTAGCAAGTGATGTTAATTTATTCACTAAGGAAGCATTTAGAAGTTTTAGAAGTCCTTAATAAGAGACATATACTTATATACATTGTGAACAGGTTAGTTCATATAGAACCAAAGAGCTAGACTTTATAGAATGCATTGCGGTAGTCAAAATTTTGTTGGCCCTAAACACCTTTTCAGCATAACCCTACAGAACAGTGGTTTATTTTCCACTCCCATGCCCCTTCTCTTTTTCTGGCTTCTGGGCATGTAAGGAAAACAGAGCTACCTGGGGTCTTTCTAATACTAAGCTGTCATTGGGACACTGAGACAGAGAGTTACCATGCTTTGCCAATGGCAAGAGACAGAAAGCATAAAAGGGGTCAGTGAAAGGGGTCTAGTTGGGGGTGGGGAACCTGGGCCCTTGAGGCCACATGTGGCCTTCTAGGTCCTTGGGTGAGGCCTTTTGACTGAGTCTAAGTTTTATAGAACAAATTCTTTTATTAAGGGGATTTGCACTGTGAAGTTTGTATTTAAATGGTCTAGATTCTACACCATCGCAATAAATCAAATATCTCAATAAAGCTATTCACATGGATTTTTTTGTTTCCCAGTGCATATAGAAGTTATATTTATACTGTAGTCTATTAGACATGCAATAGTATTTTGTTTAAAAAACAATGTAATTAAAATACTTTATTGCTAAAAAAATGTTAGCCATCATCTGAGCCTTCAGTGAGTCCTAATCTTTTTGCTGGTGGAGGGTCTTGCCTTGATGTTGATGGCTGCTAGCTGATCAGGGTGATGGCTGCTGAAAGTTGGGATGGTCGTGGCAATATCTTAAAATAAGACAATAGCGAAGTTTACCACATCGATTGACTCTTCCCTTCATTTGAGCACTTAGGGGCCATTGTAGGGTTAATTGGTCTAATTTCAGAATTGTTGTGTCTCAGGGAATAGGCCCAAGAAAAGGGAGAGAGAGGGGGAAAGGCTGGTTGGTGGAGTTGTCAGAACACATACTACATCTTATACGGGGTGTAGTTTGTGGCACCCCAAAACAATCATGATAGCAGCATCAAAGATCACTGATCACAGACCACCATAACAGATATAATAACAATGAAAAAGTTTGAAAATACTGTGAGAATTGTCAAAATGTGACACAGAGACACAACGTAAACACATGCTGTTGGAAAAATGGTACCAAGGTGTGGCTAGGTGGTGCAGTGAATAGAGCACTGTCCCTGGAATCAGGAGGACCTGAGTTCAAGTCTAGCCTCAGACATTTAACACAAAAACTAGCCGTGTGACCTTGGGCAAGTCACTTAACCCCAATTGCCCTCCAAAAAAAATGGTATCAATAGACTTACTCAACACAAGGTTGCCACAAACCAATTTGTAAAACACACACACACACACACACACACACACACAGAGTATGGGTAGGTGGAGTGCGGTATGCAGTAGATACTCTAGAGACCTCCCTTAGAGGATAGCTAGGTTAGCACTGAAGTTGGAGTCAGGAAGACTTGAGTTCAAATCTAGTCTCAGATATTTGACCCTGTCTGCCTTACTCATCTATAAAATAAGGATAATATTAACACCTTCCCAGTGTCACTGTGAGGCTCCGATGACATCATATTTGTAAAGTGCTTAGTCAGTGCATGGCACATAGTAAGTACTTCATAAATTTTTCCTTCCTTCCTTCCTTCCTTCCTTCCTTCCTTCCTTCCTTCCTTCCTTCCTTCCTTCCTTCCTTCCTTCCTTCCTTCCTTCCTTCCTTCCTTCCTTCTTTCCTTCCTTCCTTCCTTCTTTCCTTCCTCTCTCTTTCCCTCCCAACCTCCCTCCTTCTTTCTGTTCCTCTCTTCTCTACATCTTCCCTTCCTTCTTTCCCTGAGAGAAGATACCTGGGTGGTATCTGGCCTTGAGCCTTCCAGTAACCCTAAGAAAGCAGCAAGCAGTAGACTGATCTGGCAGGGATAGGGGTGGGACTCAGGATATGGAAATGAATGATAGGGAGCTGAGAGTATATGAATTACATCCTTTGTCTTTGACAAAAATTATTGGGGGGGAGGTAATCTCCTAATAAGACCTTTGAGGGGGATGCTCATGTCACTGAGATATAGCACCCAGAAGATAGTGGGAGGAAGTTGCTGTGAGAGAGGAGGGACTGTCTTTTACCATTTTTTTTTTTATATACCCAGCCCCTTAACAAAGTGCCACGAACATAGTTTGTTTGTTTAGTTGTTTCAGTCATTTCTGACTCTCCGTGACCCCATTTAGAGTTTTCTTGGCAAAGATACTGTAGTGGTTTGCCATTCTCTTTTCCAGATCATTTTACAGATGAGGAAACTGAGGGTTAAGTGACTTGCCCAAGGTCATACAGCTAGTGTCTGAGGCTAGATTTGAACTCAGGAAGATGAGTCTTTCTAACTCCAGGACCAGTGCTCTATCCACTTCATCACTTAGCTACCCTAGCAAAACTTCTGATCAAGAATCTCATATTCTCTTCTGGTGGAGAAGATGGAGAGACAGAGGTTAGTCAACAAGATGACCAGATGGTTCAAACTGGTTGTATGGCTGGACTCAAAGAACAGTTGTTAAATGGGAAGTGCAGGAGCTCTCCAGTGGAACAGCTCCCAGGAGCTTGACCCTGTGCTATTTAACATGTTTTGAAATCAGTAACTTGGATAAAGATATAGATGCCATGCTCAGTGAATTTGCAGATGATACAAAGCTGGGAGGGAGAGGTAACTTAGTGGATGGCGATCAAGACCTAAAGAATCTTCACAGGCAAGATGAAATTCAATACGGATGAATGTAAAGTCTTCTACTTGGATACAAAAATCACCTTCACAAGTAGAACATAAGGGAGGCATGGTCAGACAACAATTCTGGAAATGAGCTGGGGTTTCTGAGTAGTCTATAAGCTCAATACAAGTCAGCAGTTGTTGACACTGAAACCAAAATATTAATACCATCTTGGGCAGGGGTGAGGAACCTATGACCTCAAGGTCGCATGTGGCCTTCTAGGTCCTTGGGTGCAGCCTTTTGACTGAACCCAAGTTTTACAGAATAAATCCTTTCATTAAGGGGATTTGTTCTGTGGAGTTTAGATTCAGTCAAAGTCACACTTGAGGACTTAGAGGGCCATATCATATGTGGTCTCAAGGTTGCAGGTTCCCTACCCCTGATCTTGAGCTTCTAGGAACAGGGAGGTGATAGCCCCACAATGTTCTACCCTCATCAGCTCTGTTCTGGAGGATGGTGTGAATTCAGTTCCGGGCCCTGTGGTTTAAGATGGACATTGACAAACTGGAATGTGTCCAGAGGAGGGAAAGTAAATACACCAGGATCATGAGACCACCTAGGAGGAGAGGATTAGCTGAATAAAATGAGCATGTTTAGGCAGAAGAAGGGAAGACTGGAGGGTGAGGGATTGGAACGACGAGGTAGCTGTCTTCCAGTATTTAAAAAAGCTGTGATTTGGAAGAGCAACTATGAGGGCAGAGTCAGGAACTTAAAAGACACACGTTTCAAAGAGGCAGATTTAGGTTTGATGTCAGGAAAAATTATCTTAACAATTAGAGCTGCCTCAAAGTGAAATGGGCTACTTAGAGAGGGATGTTTTCAAATAGAGACTGGATGCCAGCTTCTGGGATATGTAATGGCAGGGATTCCTTTCCTCTATGGGTTGGCCTAGATGGCCACTGAGGTTCCTTCTGTGTAGACTCTTCTGTATAGAAACCTCTGACGCTACACTTTTTGTTTAATTTCAAAATCATTTATTAAGTGACTACCATGTTTGAGGCACTGTGATAGGTGATGGAGATTTGAAGAGGAAAACATAAAATAGTTCCTGCCCTCAGAGGGTTTATGTTCTACTAGATCTGAGAAAAATGGCATATACACAGATGAGTATACATATATATGTGTGTGTATGTGTAAATAGATACATATACATACACATGCATACATACATATGAGCATATATGTATATATACACACATACATGTGTGTATTAGGTGGCTCAGAGACTTTCCATACTCTCTTGATTGCTGGGGATTGTTTGCTCAATGCTCCTTGCCTGATATATGAGGGGATTAGTTGGAGCTAGAGAGAAGAGGTCCTGGTCTTCTGGTTTCAGGCTTTGACAGGATTCCAGGGACAGACTTCTTCAAGCACTTGAATACTTTGGAACTGCACGATTTCTCTCTTTCTTCTTGGCCAAGGTCACACATGTAGCAAGTAGCTAGCTGAGCTAGGCTTTGCACCTAGGTCTTGTGACTCAGAGAAGCTAGGTGGCACAGTGGATAGAGTCCTGGGCTTAGAGTCAGGAAGACCTGAGTTCAAATTTGGCCTCAGATACTTAATAGCTGTATGACCTTGGGCAAATCACTTAACCTTCTTTGCCTCAGTTTCCTTATCTGTAAAATGAGCTGGAGAATGAAATGGCAAACCACTCCACTGTTTTTGTCAAGAACACCTCAAATGGGCTAATGAAGAGTTGGACATGACTGAAATGACTAACAAGAACAAATGTACCTGGCACTGTGTAAAGGGCCTGGGATACAACAACAGCTTCTGACCCAAGATCTGGGGCTCTTGCCGACATTTCACGGCTGCCTCTTTACTTCTCTGTGAATGCCAGAAGCCCTTTGGCCTTTGGCAGTGACACAGGCTGGAGGAGGTAATTTGGTCAAGTCTTGACACACTATTGCTGGAAAGGGATGTGATTCTCTGTGACCAGAGCATGGATATGAGCACTGGCATGATACTCTTCCCCCACTTACAACTCTGGGGGGGGGGGGGGGGTGGTGCAGGAGTGTGGAGGAAACACTATTCTGGCCGAGGTCCCAGAGGCCAGAATGTTGACTCAACAGCCTAGGTGGCCCATCCCCTAGAAGCCTCACAGTTCCTCCTCTGTAACAGGAAGACTTTATTAAGGTATGGCATTACTAGGTTGATTGGCTAGTGTTTTGTTTAGAGACTCAAACCAATCATATATAAAGCTAGCTCTATTATCCCAAGGGAAGGAGAGGAAGATTCCCCATTTGGATGAGTGACACTGCCAGGAACTTTTGGAGGTCTTTTTCTTCACTAAATGGAGCATTTAAATTTCTGAAGATTCTTCCTGAAATTTGGAGATTGAACAAGGAAAGATTTGCAGGGCATCTCTATGCTTGATAGGCATTGTGGAAAGAGAGAGAAGACCTGTCCTGTATAAACCTGTTTTTCCATAACTACATGGTCAAGTCCTGTGTCACCCTGGGTAAGTCAGTTTGTATGACTTGTTCTTCTAGCTTCTTTAACTATAAAACAAAGGGTCTTGATTAGAGGGTCTCTTAGGCACCTTTTAGTTGCAAGAACCTATGGTTTTAAATTAAGAATTACCACTGGGGTGGCTAGGTGGTGCAGTGAATAGAGCACTGGCCCCGGAGTCAGGAGGACCTGAGTTCAAATCCAGCCTCAGACACTTGACACACTTGCTAGCTGTATGACCTTGGGCAAGTCACTTAACCCCAACTGCCCTCAAAAAAGCAACAAATAAATAAATAAATTTTAAAAAGAATTACCACTAGCATCTTCCCAAAGACCAAGATATAAAGATGTAAAACATAGATGCAATTTGCTGGGCATAGAAAGTCTATTCAATCTGACAAACATTAATTTAGCATCTTCTATGTGAGAGGACTGGGGATATGTATGGAGCTGATCTGGGTTTAAGTCCAATCTTTGATACTTACTAGATGTAACCCTGAGTGAGTCACATAATTTCTTATTGCCCCCTCAGGGAACCCCCTAAAACTATAAGCAGGTGCCAATCTGCATTACTAGAGGGAATTTCCTCACTGAGAATTATCTAGACCAATAAAATCACAGGTGTGGTTCCCCTCCCCCAAAATGTACTAGGCACCAGAGAATCAAAGTTGGATGAGTGAAAAAACATTTAAGTAATTATTATGTAGCAATTACTTTGCTAAACCTGGGGATAGAAATAGAGAAGGTCTTGCCTTCAAAGAACTTACATTCTTATAGGGGTCAACACATGAAAGGGAGTAGTGGATAGAGAGAGGTATTATGGTTTAGAAAGTTCAAGGATGGTGAGCTGAGCCATTTATTAAAGATGAAAAATGGCACAGACCTGCCCTCAAGTAGGCTACGATCTAGTGCTGGAGATGGGAGATTGGACAAAAGTAGCTAAAATGCAAGTGAGTTTGTGATAAAGTTAAAGTAGGGGACACTTGATAAGGTGTTCGTTGCTTACTGTGTCATTGGTGGGAGGATAAGGTAGGGATAGAGAAATGCTGAAGATGATTTTAAGTCATAGCAGAGTCAGAAAAGGAACAGGAAGGGTGAGGTATTCTGTGTTTTCATGATAGGTGTCCCTGCCTTCAGGAAGTTCCATAACTGAACTAATAGGCCTAAGGCCATCTAGCTAAGTGTCTTTCTCCCATGAAGCATCTCCCTACCCCAAATCGCCAGAGAAGCAG
Source organism: Petaurus breviceps papuanus (assembly GCF_028583685.1). NCBI lineage: Eukaryota > Metazoa > Chordata > Mammalia > Diprotodontia > Petauridae > Petaurus > Petaurus breviceps. The sequence continues at coordinate 11,221,131 of NW_027187344.1, forward strand.
GCCTGCCTCCCTACCTGCCCTCTACCTACTGGAAGTCATTCATTCTCCTGTGGACAAAATCTGAATTCTGAATTCAGCTGGAAGGGTGAGCACCTTTTTCCCAAACCAATATCCGTTTTGAAATTTCCATTCACTCGCTGCCTTAGCAGCAGTCCCTCTGCTTGCCCAACACCTGAGCTCCAGAGTTCCTGATTCCAATGACAAATATGGATGTTATTTAATGCTATCTTCAAATCCCATTACATAAAAGCCTGCCAATTCCCTGACAAAATGGACACAGCCAGGTGTCCCTGCTCTTGCAGGCATCATAGACTGGCCAGACTGTCAGAGCCAGAAGGGACCTTAGATATAATTTAGTTCATTCTCTATGTTGTACAGATGGGAAACTGAGGCTCAGAGAAGGAAACAGATTTGGCCAGTGTCACCCAATGGGTTAGTGGCAGGGCTGGCACTTCTTTTCACCATATACATCATTCAGCTTCAAATTCCTTGCAGGGAGAGAGGAATCATATCCCAGCAAAAAAGGATCACAGGAGAGGTGGGCCAGGAAAGAGAAGGCTTCTAATGGGGGAGAGGAGGGTGGCAGAGGCTTCCTGGGAGAATGGGGGGCTCATACTTGGTCCAGTGTGACCTGGGCAAACTCAAACTTCTCTGCCCCAAGGAGGCACTTCTCACCATCCTTATTTTCCTGCATCTGCTTTCATTTTGGCTTTTTGTCTGTGGGCAGACCTAGAACAATGCCAGTGGCTGTGTGGGGGAGATGGTCTGCTTTGTTCCCTTAGCCCTGCTTGTAGCAAATCCCTCCTCTCTGGCAATATTCCTCCTGCCCCAGATCCTCCCCTCCCTCCTCAGCTCTCAGCAAAAGGTCTTTGATTAGTTCATTTGTGGAAAAGATGAGTCAGAAATCCAATTGGCTGCCACATCTTGCCTATACAACATCTGCATCTGTTTCCTTCTCTTCCCTTCCACAGTCAACATTTAATTCAAGCGCTTTATCATCTCTCATCTGAACAGCTGAAGGAGCCTCTTAATCAGTCTCTTTCTCCATTCTCTCCTCCATCTCATTCATCCTTCACCTATCCTACAGATTTACTCCTAAAGCACAACAAGTCACCCCTACCCCCCTTACCATATAAACTCCAGTGGCTCCCAGCTACCTGTAGGATCAAAAACAAACTCTCTGATTTAACTTCGAAAATCCTCCACTGCCTGGGCTGGCCCTGCCTTTTAAGTCCCTTACATGGGCCTCCCTTTCATGCACTCTGAGACCTAGCTAAACTGTTCTTACTCTTCCTCAGAGAAAGCATCCTGTCTTCTCAGTCTTTCTCTTTGCATTGTCTATGCTCTTCTTCCTGGAACACAGAGACTCCTTTCCTCTTCTTTCAATCTCTTGTTTCTTTCAGGGTTTAGCTTGAGCCAAGGTAGGAAGACCACCCAATGAATGAAGCCTTTCCAGATTCTCCCAGGATGCTGGTACCTCCCTCACCAACTATCTTGTATCTATTTTCTGTATTCCTATAGTACATGCTATCTGCCCCCCCCCAAAAAAAAAAAAAATCAGGGCCTGGTACGGTGTGGTACCTGGTACATGGTAGGTTCTTAGTTAAATGCTTGTTGATTGGTTGAGAGTTGGATTCCCATGCCTTGGTTTTCCTATCTGCAAAATGGGGAGCGGGCACTGAATGGACTTGGTGTCTCAGGTTCCTTAAAGTTCTAACATTCTATGTTATAAGGCATCTCCCAGTTCTGACATAAGTCTAAAACCCCTTCCAGGTCTCATTTTAATTTTGTTCCACTTATGATTACTGTGTGTTCTAAGAGATTTTTCCCACCACATTCTCTAGCCCCTCCCCTTTGTCTTTATCTCTCCTCCTAGCTATTTCATTTCTTAGGTATTATCTTTCCCATTAGAACGTAAGCTTCTTAAGGGCAGGGATTGTCTTTCTTTTTGGCTTGTATCTGTAGTACATAGGAAGGGCTTAATAAATACTTCTTGACCTGACTATAATAATAACAGATGGTTTGTTGCTAATATTTCATTCTAAGGATTTAGAGTTTACAAAGGGTATTATCTCCTTTCAGCCTCAGCAGAAGCCCTGTGAGATGAGTGCTACAGATTATCCCCAATTTGCAGATGAAGAAACTGAGACTCCAAGAGGTTAAGAATTTATCCATGGACTTCTGGAGCTAGGAAGTGTCAGAGAGGAGATTTGAACCCTTGACTTTGAATGTGACACCAAGTCAGGCATGATAGATACCATAACAAGCTGCCTCTCCTGCTATGACTATGACAGTTTATCCTGTAAGCATTAGGGAGTCACCAGAGGCTTTTGAATGGGGAAGACATTGGCTATCAGAGCAGAGCATCGTAAGTATTATTAATCTGATAAGAGAGCCTGGAAGGACAGAAATAAGAGTCAGGGAGAAAAGTGAAGGAAAAAGAGACAGAAAAATAACCCAGGGGAAAGTGGATGAGTACCTGGACTAGTACTCGGGCAGAATTGATGGAGTGGAGGGGACACATCACCTTATTTTGTATCCCCTAGTGCTTGGTTAGCACAGAACCTGGCACACAGTAAGAGCTTAATAAATGTTTAACTTGACACTTATCTGTGTGCCCAGGATGTTTGAGGGCGGGGAAGGCGAGAGACTAAGGCACACAGGAATCCCTTAGCAGGATTCTTAAGAATGCTGTCTAAATGAGGAGGCAGTTCTGGGGCGAGGGCGGAGCCACCCCCCTCGGGTTTTGCGCTCCTCCCTTCCTGAGCTGGCTAGTTAGAGGTAGCCTGGGCGGCGCTAGGACCTCGCGCTGTTCGGGCTCGGGCTCTGGCTCCGGGCTCGGGCTCCGGCTCCGGCTCCGGCTCGGGCTCCGGATCCGGCTGCAGCGGGGCCTGGGCCAGTAGCGGCTCCGGGACTGCGGAGGCGCTGGGGGCCCAGCTGCAGCGCCATGTGAGCGGGACCGGGTTCGGGCGCTCCCGGGGGAGGTGAGCTAGGGGCCTGGGGCAGAAGATGCACGGGGAGGGGGACGGCCTGGGAGAGAAGATGCTCTGAGTGTGGAGGTGGGGAGGTGGGGGAGCTGGTCCAGGAGCTTGGGAAATGGGACCCCTTTGCCTTGATCTCCTTCCAACTCTGTGCCTCGCCCTCATTTGCGCTTCGGAATCGCCCAGGTACTGGGCGCCGTAGGCAGCCTCCATCCCAGTTTGACAGCTGCTAGGACTGGGTGGTGGACCCTGCCCCCATACGAGTGGAGAAGGGGGTGAAGGGAGAGGGCACGGCTCCTGATGGCAGGAAGAAGGCAGGCAGAGTGGGGGGATTCTAGGGCTCAGAGGGGATGAAGGGGTGGTTGGGAGCTCGTCTCCCTCCCCCTTCTTTTCCTCTTCTCCACCTAGTCTCCCCATCCTGGGTCAGACTAAGCTGCTTTATCTAATCCTCCGCCCCGGGGATGTGGGGGCTGATCCTCCGAGTCTGCTTGCTCCGCTGGGTTCCTGGGCCGTGATCTTTGCCCCCACATTGGGGTTCTGACGTTTCTCCATTCTGGATGGGCCCTCAGGCTGTCCAAAAACTTGCTGGAAGCGGGTAATCCCTGGGAGGAGCTTTAGGGGGGAGTTGCGGGGGGGGGGGCGGGGGGGGGGGGGGGTGGGGGCCGCTTCCGGGGGGGGGGGGAAGGGTGGGGGGGGCGGGGGGGGGGGGGGCTCTAACGAGAGTAGAGGGACAGTGTCCTGGGGCCAGAGTGCTGGGGGGTGGGGGAATTGGAAGGGTGTGAGAGCAGTGACAACCCAGAATGCATTGCTCTAGCCCCCCCCCCCCCCCCGGCCCCTGCCTCCGTCCCCCCCCACTCTTACAGGGGCCACTGAGAAAGAGGGAGAGTTCCTGACGCAGAGTCGGGGTTCCCAGCGGCCCATGCTTGGGAAAGAGTAGAGTCTCTTGACCCAGATGCTACTTTCAATGGAGGGGATGGTTTTGGTGGCTCGCCATCCCCCATTCTCCTCCCAGATGCTATTCTCAAATCCTATCCCCCTCCCCAACTGCCTCCTGTCTCCTGCCATTCTTTGATATATTTTTTTTCTGGGTCCTCCCACTCTAGGACCTTGTGCTCCTCCACTTTTGGGGGGCGAGGAAGAGAGGAGAGAACAGGAAGGGGAGGGTGTTGGGGGAGCTGGAGCTTGGGTCTGTAATGGGACGGAATGTTCTGAGTCTACACTCCCAACCTCCCACACACCCAAGGCACAGAGGGAGAGGAGGAGGGGAGAGAAGATGGGAAGGGTGGGCTCTGTTAGTGGAGTGGGGGCTGGGATCTCGTAACTAATCCTACCGTCTGACACAGGCGGACTTATCAGTTCTCCTTTTTGGATCTCTTATTTGGTTTTCTTGTCTTGTCCTCTGTTTTACTTCTCCCTTCTTTGGAACCTTGACCTACCTGCTTGTTAGTACAAATGGAACCCCGGATAAGTCGGGGTGTGTGGGAAGATTGAGGGGCTGTACTGGGGAGCTGCCTTGGTCGGTAAACCCTGGAGAGAGACGCTTGCAGGAGAGAGGAGTCCCTCCATTTGAGAAATGCGTGGGAACCATGAGAATCCTGGCCTTTCTCCCACCCCCACAAGGGAGGGCCAGGGGGCCCTACTTTCCAGGCATGGTACATGTGATCTGCTTTCAGTTGGCAGGGGAGCTCAGCACTGAGATAGCTGTCACCTGACCTAGGTTTTACTTCCAGTTCTGACACTAACCTAGTACAATTAGGTGTTATTAATACCTTAATTGCATAGGATCATAATAGCTTGACCACATACAGTCCAATTCAGCAAACACTATTAGGCATTCAGCAACTACCTGAAAGATTCTAAACAGACCACTTTGTTTTTATGGGTTTCTATGTCAAATGATCTGGTTGGATCATTAAGCTGTCTCAGATCCCTTCTGGATCTGACATTCTGTTTTAAGGGCCCTTAACCAGCTCTAATGTTCTAGGAGTCCTGAATTGCTTTAGCCTCTCTCCAGGTATTCTATTCGACTGAATTCTACTTGTGCTGAGTGTTCTTTGCTCTTTCTCCTATGGACTTGGTATTTCTCTCCCTTAAACCCCTAATACCTACCTCTCCTTCCTTCAATTTCTAATTAAATTTCCCTGTGTAATCCCCCTGGTGGTTTGCTTGGATAAGAAGATACCCTTATGTAGGCAATGCATACCCTGCTGATGTTTGAGAGGATCCCCAGTGATCTGCTCTGGGTGGGAAGGCAGGGAACAAGACCCTGGCTCTTATTCTTACTCACTGTATGACTTAGAAAAGACACTTCCCATCTCTGGGTCCTCAGTTCCCTCATCTATTAAATCAGGAGGTTGGGCTAGATGATTTTGAAGGTCTTTTCCAGATTAGACATTCTCTGATTCTATGTAGACATTGGCAACATTGATTAATTGTCAAAGCTTAAGGACCAATCCTAGAAAGTTGGGTGGAATCCCCTGGGGGTGGGGGGGACTTGGGTTTGGCCAGAAAGAACCTGGTCAATCAAGAGAGGTGGATAGGATGGTGGTTGGGAAATTCTTCTGGAAAATGTACCTGTAAGAATATCCTCAGGCTCTGATTTAGACTTAGTGGGTATTAAGCATGGAAATAAAGAAGGAAGGAAGGGAGAAGGGAGTGACCGAGGAAGAAGATGCAGGGATGAGGGCCGTTTCAAGCCTTGGAGAAAGAAGGGCATATGGCTAAAGCATGTGTTTGTCCTGACTAGTATAACTGGTTCTCTCTGCCTTCTGTCTCTTCTAAGGGGTTCCCAGGGCTTACCAGTCCTAATTTGGGACTATCCCCTTTGCTAGGGGGTCAGGGGAATAATTCTTGGTCAAGGAAAAGGAGAAAGGATGGAAGCTGGAGAAGGGGAAAGTGATGTCCAATGTTAACTCTATATCATGATGTGAATTGCCCTTGAATGGATTGTGTAAGGTTGACTGATTTTTCATCATGGGGCCAGTCAGTGGAAATCCTAGCTCTCACAGTGGTCACTTACTGTATTTTAAAGTCATGAATCCTCTGCCTGGGGCAACCTCTGGTGAACCAAGCCCTGGCTATCAGGAGGAGTTGAACCCTTTGCTTTTTTTTTTTTTGGAGGGGGCGAGGCAGGGCAATTGGGGTTAAGTGACTTGACCAAAGTCATATAGCCAGTAAGTGTTAAGTGTCTGAGGTTAGATTTGAACTCGGGTCCTTCTGACTCCAAGGCTGGTGCTCTATTCACTGTGCCACCTAGCCACCCCTGAACCCTTTGCTGTTGGCCTACAGGTGTGACCCTTTTTCCCCCTCCCCCGGGTGACCGGAAGACTGTTCCCATCCCAAGACTGCTGAAGAGACATGAATAAAAATAAGGTAAGTGCCTTATCCCTCTCTCTCCTCTGCCTGGGTATCTTGCTGGGCTCTTGACCTGCTCTATACCAGCACTTCCTGAATTCTAGCCTGTCCCTGGGGGGCCCTGCAGCCTGGGGGCACAGTGGCCCTTTGTAACTATCCTTTCTGTTCAACAACAGTACTTCTTGTACGAGGTTCAGTTGTTCAAGGGGCCTGGTGCTGGGGCTGGGGGGCCTTAATCCACCTGGAGCTTAGTTTTCTGAGTTTATTTCTATAAAATGGAGATAAGGATTCCTGCCTTGCTTAACTTAACTTACAGGATTTGGAGGAGGTTCAAATTAGGAAATGGGTGTAAAAGTGCTCTAAAAAGTTGATGAGATGCTTAGACTGAACTCTCACTGGTTTTGGGGGCCCTCATTAGGTAGAACAAGGAAGGAAAAGATCTGTCCCATGCCATCAGAAAAGTCCCCACTATATGAATAAGATTATTGTTGTTTAGTCATGTGTGACTCTTCCTGATGCCATTTGGGGTTTTCTTGGCAAAGATACTGGAGTGATTTGTCATTTCCTTCTCCAGTTCATATTATGGATAAGGAAACTGAGGCAAACAGGGTTAAGTGACTTGCCCAGGGTCACACAGCCAGTAAGTGATGAGGTCAGATTTGAACTCAGGTCTTCCTGACTCCAGGCCTGGTGCTCTTTCCACTGGGACACCTAGCTCACTGTATATGAATAAGATACAATGGACTAAAAGCAGGATCCGGATAGATAGTGACTACTAGTGTAACCTAAGTGGTGCTCATGTTAGCTAAGCCTCTCAGCACCAAGAATAACATGGGAATTACAAAGCCTGCTGCTCACTCCCACGCTCTGACTACGCTACAGCCAGCCCTGACCAGTATGTAGCCTTACTGGACTAGGAGTTAGGACTTTGGGGTCCCAATTTCTGTTGTGCCCTGATGTTTACAAAGCACTTTCATTACAACAATCCTATAAAGCAGTGGTGTCAAATTCAAATAGAAAGGGATTCCTGAAAACCACAAATTAGCCTTATCTAGATTGCCTTGAATTTTAATTGATTTTGTTAAACATTTCCCAATCCTATTTATATCAGTTTGTCTATAAACTTGAACATTGCTGGCCTGGAGAGTTTGACACTTCTGCTATTGAGTTAAGTAACACGAGATTCCATTTTACAGATGTGGAAACTGAGGTCCAGAGAGGTTAAGAGATTTGCCTCATCCTATAACTAAAGTCTGAAGTTCAAAGCTGAATTGGAACTCAGATCTCTCCTGACTCCTTCCTTTGGGCTACATTTGTCTGAGGACAAATCCAGGCCTTGAAACCTTGGACTTATTCCTCAGTCCTCCATCAAACTGTGATTTAAAACTATCATTCCCCTCTCCCTTTCATTTTCTGCCTACCACCCTAGTCTAGGACTCATTACCTGGATTCATTTAACAGATTCCTAAGTGGTCTCCCCAGTACCATTTTCTCCTCCAGGTTTATCTGTTTTAAACATCATGTTTCTTCTATGTTATTCGTTTGCTCAAATACCTTCTGTGACTCACAGGGACCTACAAACTAAAGCTAATGTTTTTCTGTTTGATATTAAAGTCTCTCCACTGTTTAGCTCCAATTTACTAATCCAGCCTTATTTCCTTCTTGAACCCTCTACTCCAGCCAGACTAGTCCTTCACTATTGCCCTGAACACACCATTCCATGCCTTCATTCACACCATCACCTCTACCTGAAATTCCCTCTTTCTTCTCTATCCAAATCCTCTTTATCCTTCAAGAGACAGCTAAAGGCAAACCCCTTTGTCCATGCTACCCCTAGCCCTTCCCCTCATCTGAGGCCCTTGGAATCTTCCTATAAGTGGAAATCATACTCATGTGTGCCTCCCAATGGGCCTTCCTCCTTTGGCCATCATTCACAATGCAGTCCAAGACAGGGCTTGGCACAGAGCAGGTGCTCAGCAGATATTGTTGGCATTTGACGGAGGGGTACCTGATTGCCATAGTCGAGTAATCTCTAGGTATTTAAGAAGTGTCTTGTTGTGAGGTGCCGTCAGGTGTAGCAGGAAGGTTGTCTTCCCAGGACCTGGCACACCAACTCTTGCCCTGAGGTCCTTCATTCCACAATCAGTCAACAAAGATTAAATGCTTATTATGTGCCAGGCTCTGTGCTAAGCCCTAGGGTTACAAGAAAGGTAAGACCAACCTCTGCCTCCAGAAGTACACTCTCTAAAGGGAGAAGCTACGTGCAAACCACCATGTACGGTGTAAATAAAGCTGAATCTTAGAGGGAAAGCAATAGCAGCGGGGGAGGGGGCAGAGAACTAGAAAGAGCCCCCTATAGAGGGTGAGATCTGAGCAGTCGTGAAAGAAGCCAGGAGAGGGAGGTGAGGCTGGAGGACAGTCAGTGAGAAGACAGACTTGGGAGGTGGAGTGAAGGTCACCAGTCAGCTTGAAGACCCACTGGGAGGTGCTCCAGCCATCTCCTTGATTGCAGTGGGGAGTGGGGAGGAAGGGGGGATGGTGAGGCTAGTACTATGGGAAAAGTAATCAAATTGGTACTCTCATTCCTTCATTCCTAAAAAGGACAATGTCAATCATTTGTCTTACTCTGGCTACCACTCTGCTACCATTTCCCTATATGTTTTGTCTTACCCCCCCTTAGAATGTAAGCGCCTTGAGGATAGCCATTGTCTTTGTTTTTGTATTTATATCCCCAGTGCTTAATGCACTGTCTAGTAAGTGCCTTTTCATTCATTCATTCATTCATTCATTCATTCATTCACCTTATGTGCTCTGATGCTCTCCATGGCTAAGAGGTATGACTTAGCTGTTTTTGTCTACTGTGGCTTAAGAGCTGGAGAGGGTGTAACTTTGATTTCTTATCCTCTGACTGCTTTTCATCCAGGCTTCTTCCCTTCTCCTGTAGGGCCAGCGATCAGTGGTGCTAGGGGCCCTGTTTGCACTCATCACCCTCCTCATCCTCTACAGCTCCAACAGCGTCAATGACGTCTTCCCCTACAGTTCTCTTCGAGGCCGCTTCCACCGGACACCCAACCTGAAGAAGTGGGCCATTGCTGACAGCTATGTCCCAGTCCTTGGAAACAAGGTAGGAAGAGAGAGGGCTGGCCAGGGCAGAGCTTGGGGAATCTCACCACTCACTGGGAGTTATTTCTGCTGAGAACCATGCTCTGGTGAGATCTAGGCATTCGTGCCTTTAGGAGGACCAGTTATGGGATTATAGACAGGAAGAATTATAGCCTGGAAGAAACCCCCAAAACATCTAGTCTAACCCTACATTTTACAGAGAAGGAAACTGAAACCCAGAGAGGGTAAATCACTTGCCCAAGGTGGTCACACAGGTATTTAGTAGCAGAGGCAGAATTTGAACCCATGTCCTCTTTTTCCAAAGTTAACTTTATTGTACTACATGCTTCTGCTTATAGGAGACCTTTCCAGAGATTACCCTCACTTATCCATCCACCCGGAAAGGAGAGGGAATGGGAACATTGGCAGCCTCCTTCAGAAATGTTCCCTTGAATTAAAAAAAAAAACATATTGATGCTTATTTTATATTTCTGTCACTTTCCAATGACTCCTCTCTCCTCCCCTTCTCACACCACTATTGTCCCCCCATGTAACAAAGAGTAATAAAAAAAAAACAATCAACACATTGACTGTTGTCTGAAAATGTGCCTCATTATGTATCCGAAGTCTGTCACCTCTCTGCTGAGAGGCAGGTGACACCCTTTAATGTCAGTCCTCTGAAGTCACATCTGGTCCCCTTTTGATCATAGATCTGAAGTCTTTGAAGATTTGAAAATTATTGTGAATGTAGTGTAAATTGTTCTGGCTCTCCCTCGGCTTTCCAAAATACCTGGGGATGATGATGTAGGCCTGGGGTTAGGATGTCAGGAAATGTGTCGTACCCAATTGGGGGCCCAATCATTGGTTTCCATTTTCCTCATTTGATATTAAGTTCTAGTAGTGGTCACAGGGCTCTGACCTCATCCCAGGTCTGTGTAATATTTTTTGGTTGGCTATTGTCCTTCATTTTAGAATAGGACCAAAATGACATCACTATGCTAGCTTAGAGTCAAGTTTCATTGTGTCTGACTGTGGCTGATCAGACCAGTATGAACTTGGAATGTTTTACCCCAGGTAGGGCACAAATAGTCCATGTGAACATTTGGGCTGGATTCTCTAAGTCTGTGCATTTTATAAACAATTTGATCGAGGAGCTTAATGCTAAATTTGTAAATGACAACCAGTTATTTAATCAATAAGCATTTATTAAGCATCTATGATGTTCTAGGCACTGTGCTAAACACTGAGGAGATGAAGTGCGAACAGTTCCTGTCCTCAAGGAGCTTACTTTTTTTTTCCCAATGAACAAGCATTTTTTTTCTCTCTCTTAACTTCTCCTGTTAGTACTGTTCAGTTATTTCAGTCATGTCTGACTCTTTGTGACCCTAATTGGGGGTTGTCTTGCAAAGATATTGGAGTGGTTTGCCATTTCCTCCTCCAATTCATTTTACAGAAGAAGAAACTGAGGCAAATCAGGTTAAGTGACTTGCCCAGGGTCATACAGCTACTATGTCTGAGACGAGATTTGACTTCAGGTCTTCCTGACTCCTGGTGCTCTATACACTTCTCCACCTAGCTGCACTGATATCTCCTGCCCCATTAAAAAGAAAACAAGGACAAAAGCCAAATCTTTGTAATAAATATGCATGACCAAGCAAAACAAAATTCCACATTGGTCACGTCCAGAAAATTTATATCTCAATCTGCATGTTGAGTCCATCACCTCCATATTAAGAGGTAAGTAGCACTTTCCCTCATCAGTCACCTGAAATCATGGTTTGTCATTGAGTTGATTAGAATTTTTAAGTCTTTCAAAGTTGTCTTTGCAGTATTGTTGATATTATATAAATCATTCTGATTCTGTTCATCTCATTCTGCATCAATTCATACAAATCTTCACAGGTTTCTCTGCAATCTTCCCTTTAGCATTTTTTACAGCACAGTAGTACTGTGGCATTCATATACCAGTATTTCTTTATCCATTCCCTAGTTGATGGACTCCCCTTAGTTTCTAGATTTTTACCACTACAAAAAGAATTGTTATAAATATTTTTGTACATATGGATCTCTTTCCTCTTTCTCTGATCATTTTGGGGGTATAAACCTTTTAATGGCAAAGACCATTTAATGACTTTTGGGGAATACTAAATTTTTTTCCAGAATGCCTAGAACAAAGTGGTGTCCTATTTGAATCTCTAGGAAGTAAATTATGATTCCACTTTCCTTTTTTTTTTAATGTATTTATTTTATTCTGGACTTAAGAAATAAAGTAAGCATTTGCATAACAAAGTGGGATAGAAAAACTGAGGATTGTACCTGAAATTGTAGATCTGTTATGTACAACTTGCTATTCTTCGCAAATATATGTTATCCTGTGATTTTCTTTTTCCCTTTCTCCTCTACCCCAAACTTTGAGATGGCTGCCATTAGAAACAAATCTTTTGTGTGTGATATACACATACATATATGTACATGCATACACATATACATGTGTATGTATATATATGTCTGTTCTTTTTCTGTATACAAGCAGCATCTTCATAGGATTTGCAATTAATTTGGGTATTTCTAATAGAATGACTTGGTTGATCAAAATTGGTCTTAAGACAATAGTGTTGTTACTGTATACAATATTCTCTTGGTTCTGCTCATTTCATTCTTCATTGTTTCATGGAGGTCTCTCCATGCTTTTCTAAAATCATTGAGCTCATCATTTCTTATAGCAGAATAATATTCCATCATGAACATATACCACAATTTGTTTAGCCATTCCCCAATTGATGAGCATTCCTGCAATTTCCAGTTCTTTGCCATCACAAAGAGAGCTGCTATAAATATTTTAGTACATGTAGGTTCTTTTCCATTTCCCCTAATCATCTTGGGAAACAGATCTAATATTTGTATTGCTGGGTCAAAAGGTATAGGCAGTTTAATTAGTTTTTGGGCATAATTCCCAATTTCTTTTAAAAATGGTTGAATCAATTAACACATCCACCAACAATGAATTAAGGTCCCAGTTTTTCCTCATTCCTTCCAACATTTGTCACTTTCCCCTTCTATCATTTTAGCCAATCTGATATCTCAAGGTTGTTTTAATTTGTATTTCTCTGATCAATAATGATTTAGAGCATTTTTTCATATGACTAAATTTTTTTATTTCTTCATTGGAAAACTGCCTGTGTTCATACACTTTGATCATTATCAATTGGGGAATCACTTGCATTCTTATAAATTTGACAAAATTCTTTATGTATTTGAGATATGACCTTTATCTGAGGAATTATCTATAATTTTTTTCCTTTAGTTTTCTACTTTCTTTCTGATCTTGGCTACATTAATTTTATTTGTACAAAACCTTTTTTTATTTAAAAATTTATGTTTATTTTTAGTTTTCAACATTCACTTTTATAAGATTTTGAGTTTAAAAGTTTTCCTCCCCTTCCCCTCCCCAAGATGATATATGTATAATATATCTGAAATAGGCTATACATGTACAATAATATTAAACATTTCCACATTAGTCATATTGTGAAAGAAGAATCAGAGCAAAAGGAAAAACCAAAAACGGAAAAAAAAAAAAGAGAGAATATTGTAAACTTCGATCTGCGTTCAGACTCCATAGTCCTTTCTCTGGATGTGGATAGCATTTTCCATCAAAAATCTTTTGGAATTGTCTTAGATCATTGAATTACTCAGGAAAGCTAAGTCTAACAAAGTTGGTCATCTAACAACGTTGCTGTTACTGTGTACAATGTTCTCCTGGTTCTGCTCATTTCACTCAGCATCAGTTCACACAAGTCTTTCTAGTTTTTTTCTGAAATCTACCTGCTCATCATTTCTTATTGAAATGTGCCATTACATTCATATACCACAACTTGTTTAGCCATTCCCCAATTAATGAGCATTACCTCAGTTTCCATTCTTGGCCACCACAAAAAGAGCTGTGATAAATATTTTTGTACATGTGGGTCATTTTCCCTTTTTCATGATCTCTTTGGGATACAGACCTAGTAGTAGTATTGCTGGATCAAAGGGATGCACAGTTTATAAACCCTTTTTAATTTAATGTAATCAAAATTATTCGCTTTACATATCACAACACTTTCTATCTCTTGTTTGTTCATAAATTGTTCACCTGTCCATAAGTCTGATAAGTAATATGTTCCATGTGCTTCACATTTTCTTGTAATATCTCCCTGTATATATCTAGGTCATATATCCATTTTGATCTTATCTTGGTAAATGGTGTAAGATACTGGTCTATGCCCAATATTTGCTAGACTGCTTTCCAGTTTTCCCAGAAATTTTTACCAAATAATGAATTCTTATCCCCAAAACTTAAGTCTTTACACTTGTCAGACACTGGGTTGCCATATTTATTTGCTGCTGTAGAATGATTCCACTTCTCTAAGATACCAATTCACAGAGGAACATACATTCAGAGAGGCAACTTGTACATAGAGAGATACAATACATTAGACAACAGAATCAGGATTCAAAAAGGTCTATCTAACTTGGCAAAACTTAATTGGAACAAAAGTGAAATGGTGTATTCATATTAAGAAAAATCAATTACACAGATATAGAATGGAAGAGATCTGAATTAACAATTGTTCAGTGATTTCAATCACGTCCAACTTTCTGTGACCCCTTTTTGGGTTTTCTTGGCAAAGATACTGGAGTGGTTTGCCATTTCCTTCTCTGGCTCATTTTATAGATGAAGAAACTGAGGCAAACAAGGTTAAATGACTTGCCCAGGGTCACACAGCTAGTACATGTCTGAGGCCAGATTTGAATGTGGGTTTTCCTCACTCCCCAGTAGGCTCTTTGTGCACCATAGCACCACCTAGCGCCCCAAATCAACGATAGTTCATGTTAAAAAAGATAGGCATCTTACTGGACTGCAAGTCAGATGTATTCTGTGATCATCTGACATGATTACCAGATGTGGTTGTGTAACTTTAGGCTACCTTAACTTAAATTAAGTAGAGCATCTAAAATGCGGGAGCTGAGAGTTCCACTGTACTTTGCCTTGGTCAGCAGTGAGTAAGGGAAGGCTGCCATGACCCTAGGTGAGACAATTAGCATCTCTGAGACTCAGGTCCTTTATCTATAAAATGGAGATGAGAGTAGTGCCTGCTTCACAAGATTGTTGGAAAGTTCAAATGAGATAATATATGTAAAGCATTTTCAACCTTAAAGCACCATATAGGATCTATATTTTCAAAGAAATACAGCACTTACAATCAAAGGTATCCAACAGCCTCACTTTTCTGAAGGGGAAACAGGCCCAGGGTTATTGAGTTGCCTACTGAAAGTCATGCAGACAATGAGTGGCAGAGCTGGGCTTTGATATAAAATCAGAGAATCTTCTTCTTTCTTGGCAGACACTGACCTCCCACTGTCACCAGTGTGTGATCATCACCAGCTCAAGCCACCTTCTGGGCACGAAGCTGGGACCAGAGATTGAACGGGCAGAGTGTACTATACGCATGAATGATGCACCCACCACAGGCTATGAGGTGGACGTGGGTAGCAAGACCACCTTTCGGGTTGTGGCTCACTCCAGTGTGTACCGCGTCCTACGGCGGCCCCAGGAGTTTGTCAATAAGACACCGGAGACTGTGTTCATCTTCTGGGGACCTCCCAGCAAAATGCAGAAACCTAACGGCAGCCTTCTACGTGTCATCCAGCGCGTGGGTCTTGCCTTCCCCAACATGGCCGCCTATGCCGTCTCACCCACCCGAATGCGCCAGTTTGATGACCTTTTTCGGGGTGAGACAGGCAAGGACAGGTACCTGCTTCCCTGTCTACCCAGGCTTCCTTGGCCCTGGTGTTTCTTTTCCCTCATGTGGCAATTGTGCCTATCCTCGACACCCCCCTACCAGCTCCTAGCATGCATCACTCTGATTTCTCTTTGCTGGTGCAGTGTTCCTTAGCATAAACAGCATGTTTGTTTTCTGTAAGCATAATAACTCCAACCAATCAATGAGTCAATCAATAAGCATGTATTAAGCATCTGTTATACACAAGTCATTATGCTAGTTGCTGGGTCAACAAAGAAAATGAGAAAACCCCTTAAACTCAAGGGCTAAGAGAGTGTTTACACATCTAAGAATACAAAATATAAATACAAGCTAGTTTTGGAAGGCGGAGGAGGGAGGGAGAGAGACAGTGGGGGTGGTGTAGAAATCAGGAAAGCGTCCCTGTAGAAGGTGCTTGGGATGAGCTTTAAAGGAAATTAGAAACTAGAAGGTAAAGAGAGAGTATATCCCAAGCATGTCACAAGCTGCTTGTGTAAAGATATGAAAAAGAGAGATGGAATGGTGTGTGTGTGTGTGTGTGTGTGTGTCTGTGAGAGACAGAGAGAGAAGGAGAGACAGACAGAGGAAGAGAGACAGACAAGGAGAGACAGAGAGAGGAAGAGGTGGGGAGAGAGAGAGAGAGAGAGAAAGAAGTATGAAGACCGTATAAAAGGGGATAATATATAATAGATTGGCAAAGTTGGTTGGAGTCAGATTTTGCAGGGTTTAAAACTCCAAACAGAGGAGTTTGTATTTAATCCTAATAGAGTCCATAGAGAGCCACCCCTTTTTTGAGTAGGAGAATTGGGGTGATCACCCCTGAGCTCTAGAAAACTCTTTTTGGCAGGTTTGTGGAGGATGGATTGGAGAGGAGAGAGGAGACCAGTAGGACACTCAGAGTCTAGAGAAGAGATGATAAGGCTGGTGACCATGTGCCTGGAGAGCAGGGGATGGCTGGCAGATGTGCAGGTAGACTGGGCAAAACTTGGCACTGCCTTGGATAGGGAGGGATGATGGAAAGTGAGGAGCTGAGGATGCTTCTAGTTTCAGGCCAGGAAAGATGGAGGGATGGCGGTGCCCTTGCCCCACGTAGGAGAGCTGGGGCTGGGATGGTCTGCAAGAAAAGTCACCCCCAACCCAGCATGTCTGTGTGCCACAATCCAACATGACTGTTGGTTTAAGTACAAAATTTTGCTGAGTAGTCATGGGGGAAAGCGGATATTGGATTTTCGATCTAGAAGGGACCTTAGAGGATGTGCAAGCCAATCCCTCATTTTACTGATGAGGGGAGGTTTAAGTGCCTTGTCCAGGGTCACACAGGTTGTAAGTAGCAGCAATAGTCTTTGAATTTTGAACCCAGGTCACTTGAATTTAAGGTCAGCTGTCCTTCTACTGATTCAATTACACCAAGAAAAAGAAAGTACAGAGTTTAAGAGGGTCAAGTCACAGATTAATCCTCTTTTGGTCATGTTTGCTAGATTAAGGGAGGGCTTGGGGAATCCTTGCACCCCTGAAGAGAAGGAAAACTTTATATTTAGGGAGTAGAGGAGCTACCAACCTAATGGATGTGGGAATCCTGCCTTTTAGGGACTAAGAAATCCTAGGATCATCACCAACTTTAGAAAAAACTTTAAGGGGGCAGCTAGGTGGATGCAACACCTACCCTAGAGTCAGGAGGACCTGAGTTCAAATCCTCGGGCATTTACTATGTAAGTCTAGGCAAGTCACTCAACCCCAATTGCCTCCAAGAAAAAAAAAGAACCTTAAGACATTTTCTAGTCCAGACTCTTCCTTTTATTGATGAAGCAACTGAGATTCAGAGAAGTTAAATTGACTAGCCTTAGGTAACACCGGTAGAAACAGCCAAGGTTAGAATCTAATTCAACACACTTTCCATTATATTGCATTTCTTTTGGAGAAAGATCTGGGGCTCAGGGGTAAATCCTGTCTTTCCCACCAAGGTTAAAATTTTTTTTTAAGATGAGGTGTCAGGAGTCATGAGAGGAGGCTATTTCTTCACGTTGGCTTCTTTGGATGGTGAGAGTGACTGACCAGAGGGAGACTGAGGACCAGGTTTTAGAAGGAAGAATAAGTGGGTAGGTAGATACAGTAGTTAAGGACCAATGCATGGCCTTCCTCTCCTCCCCACCTGAACCTATACTAAGTAAGCCCCCTTTCCCAGAGCTACTCCTCTTACTCTGCTCCCTGACTCCTGGCCCATAGGGAGAAGTCTCGATCCTGGCTGAGCACAGGCTGGTTCACCATGGTAATTGCTGTGGAGCTATGTGACCGAGTTCACGTCTATGGGATGGTGCCCCCCAACTATTGCAGGTAAGGTTTCTGCTTCTCCCTGACCCTTCCCCTCTTCCCATACCCCACCTTGGCTAAAGGTCCATGGGGAGGGACTGGATGTCTCATATTGCCACCTGACCCCATAAGTGGGCATATTAAACTGGCTTTGTAGCTTCACCAGGATGGCCCTCACCCCAACCATCAGTCAATTTATCCAAAACCAATTAGCCATTATCATGCTCCTCTGGAAGCTTCCTGAGGAAGGAACCACATCTCATCTAGCCTTTGTGTTGTCCCCTAAACACAATATAAATTTTTAATAAATGTTTGTTGAATGGATGAATCAATAGATGGTAGAGAGAGAATGTTGAGTTGGAAATGGCCTTAGTGGTCATCTAAGTCCAACCCCTCTCATTTTAAAGAAGAGGAAACAGTTGGGCGCTGCTAGGTGGCTCAGTGAATAGAGCACTGGCCCTGGAGTAAGGAAGACCTGAGTTCAAATTTGGCCTCAGACACTTAACACAAAACTAGCCACGTGACCTTGGACAAGTCACTTGACCCTAATTGCCCTACCTTCCCCCTCCAAAAAAAAAAGCAAACAAAAAAAAGAAGAGGAAACTGATGTGCCCAAGAACATGCAGCTGCCCCCACGTTTTAGTCTTGTCTCTACCATGAACCTGCCATTTGGTCTTGCCTTTAGATTCAATGTAATCCAGTTGTCTGGGCCAACCACAGTATCACTGGGCTAACTTGGGAGTGGGATGGTGTGTGTGGGGCCAATCAGAGCCTCAGGGGCATTTTTATCCTATCAGGAAGTGGGCATCCAGGGGAGCATCTCTTCTCCAGTGAGGGCCTCAAGGTGTACCATCCTTCAGCAGCGTTCTCTTTTCTTTGTCCCCTCTGTAGCCAGCGGCCCCAGCCCCATCGGATGCCCTATCACTACTATGAGCCCAAGGGGCCAGATGAATGCATCACCTACATCCAGAATGAGCGTAGCCGCAAGGGGAATCACCACCGCTTCATCACTGAGAAGAGGGTTTTCTTCTCCTGGTCTAGGGCCTACAACATTACCTTCTCCCATCCTTCCTGGACATAAGGGTATCTCCTGGACAATCAGGGCTCAAAGGGTAGGTTCCTGGACAATCAGGGTGTAGGGGGTAGGTCCTGACCAGTTGGGACTCAGGAGAATCCTGCTGGTCAATCAATATCTCAACTAATAGATCTCAGAAACTCTTCTAGTCATTCAAGGCCTAGAGGGCACGATCTCCAGGTTATTTGGCATCTTTGAGGGTATCTTTTGGCCAGTCAGGGTCTTAGAGGCATATCTTAGCTAAACAGGGTCTGGGGTACATTTCCTAATGAATCAGGGTCTTGGGGTATCCTTCAGCCAACCTGGGCTCTGATCTCATTTCTGAGTTAATTAGAGAACAAAGACATGACCTTCCCCATGAGGCCTTAGTTCTGACTTCTTTGGTCCTAAGGTGTTTCTCCCTAAAGAGACACCAGAAAACAAAACAAAACAAAAAATAAATCTTCCAGTTTTTTTCCAGTTGACTTTAGAGGAAGTCCTGGGCCCAGAGACACTGGGGGATTTGGACCAAGAGCTGAGAGAGAATAATAACATGCCCTTTGCCACAGTTGCAAACCACTTTGAATGGTCTCAGTGCCCCTGCCCACTGAAACCTGGGCCTGCTCTCTCAGCAAGTTCTCTAAATGAAGCAGGACACAGCCTCCCCTTCTCTCTGCTAGCTGGGTTCCTTTTGTCCTAGCCTAATGAGAGAGCCAAGTACAGTCCTTAGCATTTCTGTCACCCTGTGCTTTCCAGGGGCCTTTTTCTTCACTCTATACAACTTGGAAGTGTTTGCTTCTCCCCATCCTCTGGCACTCAAAATGGGAAGAAAAGGAGAGAAATGATTGTATACCATTGGGGATCCCTGGATTGAGACCCTGGGTTCTAGTCTCAACTCTGCTGCTAATTTGCTACTGGACCTGGGCAAGTGACTTTCCTTCTATGGGGTCTCATTTTCTTCCTATGTAAACTGAAGGGTTTGAACTCAGTGATCTCTTCGGTCTCTTCCAGTCCAGACACTTTAGGATTCTATTTCTGACCCCATGCCCTTTACTTTCCTTCTCTTCTTCATTTCCCGTTCTATTTT
>NW_027187344.1:11240829-11309883 GCF_028583685.1 Petaurus breviceps papuanus
TCCAGTACCTCTTTCTTCCCAAGGCTGTGATTGGCAGGGCAGGGGTAGGGGGAGCATCCCACTCCTGAGGGGACCAGGTTCATCCCCTCCTCTCTGCCCCCTTACAGCTGCTAATCTCCTTGAAAATTAAATCAATAGTGCCTCATTTACTCTTCTCCATTTGTTCCCCATCCCACCCCCCCAATTTGATGATATCTCAGTCTCGCCTCAGTGAGGTCCCTTCCCACCTGCTGAGTGATTTTCCACTAGTTTGGGAAGGAACTTATGGCTGCAGGTTCGACTTATACCCAGATTCCAGAAAAAGGAAATGGGCATTCTAACTGCGACTGGAATTTTGTATGTCCATCCCTTCTATCTGGAGGGGTTAAAAGCCCTACTAACCAAAAAACCAAATGGCTGCTCAAGTAGCAGAAGAGGGAAGGAGGAGAGAAAGCACTTGGGTTCCAGGTTTCCTCCCTTCTGATCTGCCACTTAATTGCTGACTCTGCTTTTCCCTAGGAAGGCAGCCCCAAAGGAGTTGATGGGGGTAGAGCGGGTGTCCCTAGCTAGTCAGAGTGCCATCTTGTTCCTAAGCATCAAGATGAAGGAAGTGAGGGGCAGCTAGGTGGTGCAGTGAATAGAGCACTGGCCCTGGAGTCAGGAGGACCTGAGTTCAAATCTGACCTCAGACACTTAACACTTACTAGCCATGTGACCTTGGGCAAGTCACTTAACCCCAATTACCCTGCCTACCCTCCTCCAAAAAGCAGGAAAAAAAGATGAAGGACGTGGGATACGTGATAAAGCATTCCTGGGTGTGTATCTTTTGAGGTGTCTGGGGGTGCCATGTAGAAGAAGGCAGGTTGAGGACAGAGGCTAGGCTAGTACGTGGGGCAGGGAGTGTACACTCTGTTCTTGGGTGTCAGCACGAGCCTTCCCCTCAGCACTACCACCACCGCCACCACCACCACCACCACCCAATTTCCTCAGCCCTGAAAGGTGGTTTTGTAATGGTTTGTACAGGAATAAATATTATTAAGCTCTCATTGTCTTTTTTTCTTGTGTCTGAAACCTCAGTCAAGGCTTTTTCGTAGTGGAGTCTCTGTGTGGTCTCTCTGCACTCCAGTCCTTGGACCTAGGAGCTCTCCAATGCCAAAACCCCAGGTGAATCTTAGGACAGTGGCCTCAGGCCGAGAAGCCAGACTTGGACCTTAGAAGCCATCTAGTCAAATCCCCTCTTTTTTACACATGAGGAAACTGAGTCCCAGAGATGTTATGTGACCTAACCATAAATCATACAGGTAGTAAGTGTAAATAAGTAAGGGCAGCTTAGGTGGACAGAGTTCTGGGGCTAGAATCAAGAAGACTTAACTTCTTGGGTTCAAATCTGGCCTCAGACACTTACTGCTGTAGTTGTGTGACACTGGACAAATCACTTAACCCTGTTTGCCTCTGTTTCCTCATCAAATGAACTGGAGAAGGAAATGGCAAACCCCTCCAGTATCTCTGCCAAGAAAACCCCCAAATGGGGTCATGAAGAGTTGGAAATGACTGAACAACAACAGTAAGTGGCAGAGATTAGAACCCAGACCCTCCATCTTCAGGTCCACTTCTCTTTCTACCCAAGAATCAAGGACTGTTAACTTAAGAATTTGATTGCTAGTCAGCTGAGTTCAAACTTGACAAAGGGACTGGATCTTGAGACCTGTGTCACTTGCCCTCTCTTGAACTGTTTCTGATCTGGAAAATGAGGGAGTTGAACTAGCTGGTCTCTAAGGGTCCTCCCAGCTCTGGCATTCTTTATTTGAAGACCCCTTTCATCCCTGTTACCCTAAGTCCCCAAGATCTCTCACAGCCCTGATATTGTGTTTGTAAATTTGCTAGTCACAAAAAAACCTTGCTTCACAGATCACATGGTCAAAATACTCTGCCCAGCAGGGTCCCATCCCACAGGCAGGAGATAGAGGTGAAAAGCTAGGAAGCAAGCTTTAATGTAGCACCTATTGTGTGCCAGGCACTGGGCTCTACAAATACCTCGTAGATCCTCACAGCAACCCAAGAGGTAAGTGCTGTTATTCCCATTTCACAGCTGAGGAAACTGAAGTAAACAGAGGTTAAGTGACTTTCCCAGGGTTGTACAGCAAGTATCAGAGACTGAATTTGAACTCCGGTCTTCCTGACTCCAGGCCCAGTGCTCTATCCACTGCACCACTGAGCTGCCTGCATGTGATCAGACAGTGGCAAGAGCACTGGATTTGAAGTCAGAGGACCTGGATTCAAATCCCGCCTCCAACAATTACTGCCTGTGTGATCTTGGGCAAGTCACTTGAACTCCCTGGGCCTCAGTTTCCTCATTTGTCATATGAAGAGGATGGCCAAGGCATCTTCTTTTTGTTCCTTCTAGATCTAGATCTATGGTCATCCCCCAAATAATCCATCCGCAGACATTTATTGCATACCTACTGTGTGCCCAGCCTTTTCACTTGTGCTGTGGAGCAGGCTCTGTAGATAATGTTTCTCTGCCCTCAAGCAACTTTCTGGTTTAGCTGGGGAGACAGGATGAATGAACAAAATGCAAGCGTGTGTTGGGGGTGGGGAGTTGATGTTGCTATGATTGGTCCATCTTTGCAAAGCACTTTATATCCCTTAATCTTATTTAGTTCTCACTATAGACCTGGGAGGTATGGGCTTTTATCCCCATTTTACAGCTGAGGAAACTGAGAATGAGAGGCTACGTGGCTTGCCCAGGGTCACATGGTTAGTAAATTCTGAGGCAGAATTTAAACTCCTATCTCTTTGACTATTCTATGCTCTATGTTATGTGGCCCCTCGGGTCAGTGAGTTAGTGGGAAATGGGGGTGGGAGGTGGCAGAGGGAAGGGTTAGGGTAGCTTCATGCCAGAGGAAGGACATCAGCTGACCTTGAAGGACGAGTAGATCAATTCAGACAGAGCAGAGGTAATGTGAACAAGGGCACATGGACATACTTGGGGGTTAGTGAAATCAATCTGAGCATTTGTTAAAAATCTACTATGTGTCAGGTGCCAGGGATACAAAGACAAAAAACAAGGCTAGAGACCAGTCGGCTGAGGTGCAGCATTTTACAGGGGGAGTATGTGTGTATGTGTGTAGGGTGAGTTGTAGGGAAAGAGGTAGGGTGTGATAAGCCTGAAGAAATAGATTAGAGACCAAAATCTGGAACCTCTTGAATAAGTTATTTTTTTTGGTTGGATGATCTCTTTTAAAAATCATTTTTATTTTATCTTTTTATTTTTCAACATTCACTTTTATAAGATTTAGAGTTCCAAATTTTTTCTTCCCTCTCCCATGCCCCCTCCCCTAGATGGCATGATACATGTAAAATCATATCAAACATATTTTCACATTAGCCATGTTATGAAAGAAGGATCAGAATAGAAAGGGAAAACCAGGAGAAAGAGAAAACAACAAAAGAGCAAATAGTCTGCTTCAATCTGCATTCAGACTCCATAATTCTTTCTCTGGATGTGGATAGCATTTTCCATCATGTGTCCCTTGGAAATGTCTTGGGTCCTTACATTGCTGAAAAGAGCTAAGTCTATCAAAGCTGGTCATCGAACAATGTTGCTATTACTATGTAGTGTTCTCCTGGTTCTGCTCACCTCACTCAGCATCTTGAACACCAGTTCTGAACTTTATCGAAGCCATGGCTTGCAGCAGGGAAGGGGCATGATCTGAACTGTGCCTTAAAAAGACATCCCAGTAGCCTGTACAGGATGTATTGGAAGAGAGAATAGAGGTGGGGAAATCCAGTGAAGTTATTGTGACAGTCTCTTCTTGATGCAATAAGGAGAGTAGCAGACATCACTAAGGCCTGTGCATCAAATAGAGCCCTGAATGTGGAGTGCTGATAATCCTCCATGCTCTGGGATCTTAGGACCAACCAGGCCATTGTGACATGAACAAACAGAATCAACACCAGAAGACTGAATTGAACAAAGCCAGCTATTAGAGAAATCTGCGCTCTATATAATAACACTCCTCATCTGGGTCACTGCAGAAATAGTGAGTGCCCACTGTTGGTGGAAACAGGATGGCCAAGTAATCAAACTAGACTTAGGCCTTTAAGAGCTGCTATTTGGAGGGAAGGAAGGGGCAACATAGTGTAATGGAAGGAGGTTTGGATTAAAAATAAAAAAGATAAGATTGAAATCCTCGCTGTGCTACTCACTTATCCTTGTGCACCCAACGTTTCTCTGGGCCTCAATTTCCTAATCCTTAGACTAGTTCTCTGAAATTCGGTGACTGACACAAGCTAATTACTAGAAGGTGAACTTGGCTGTCTGCACATCTCTAACTTTTCAAGACAAGCCTGCAAAGGTATCTGGGAATTTGAGTTCTAGGGTATTCTAGTTTTCCCAGAATGCCCCTGTTCAACCCTCCTCATTCTCCTTCACTCAGGCAAAAAAAGAAGGTTGGGAAGCTAGGAACTGTAGAGGGGTCAGTTGCTAGGGAAACAGAACAGGCAGACTTCTTTAAAAACTCAAGAGGGAAACTTCTCTATTAGTCTGTTGTCAGACTAGTGAGAGGTTGAGACTGGGAGTTTAGATCTAGCTCTGTCCCTCTTTCCCTGGTTCTTCCGTTCCAGGTTAGGGCTGATCATTAGTGGCTTGACTGGTATCACATTAGGTCTGCCATCATCATCATTAACAACATCATCATCATTGTTATTCTGGAAAGTAAGTTTGTGCTTCCCTGGGGAATCAGGAGACCTGGGTTCCAGGCCCAGCTTGCTTTGTGATTTGGGAAATATGACTTCCTGTTTCTAGGCCCATTTTCCTAACCATAACATGAGGAAGATGGAACAGACAGATATTCTCTGAGTACTCTTCCAACTGTAACATTCTGTACTCAACCTGACTTCTCTAACCAGGCCTCTTCAAATGTAATTCTGAATGAATGTAATATTTCTAACCCCTGGGAGTGTTTGAGTTGAAATACTGATTTAGGAGCCCATGTTCTCTTTTCAGACCCCTCCTTGGCTCCCTGTGGGCCTTAGTAGAAGGTCTGGGCCTCAGTTTACTCAGGAGAGCAGCTTTTGCTCTGACAAGGCCATTGCTGGGAAAGAGGGGGGAGGCAGCAAAGACATTTCAAAAGAAGGTCAAACAAGCTGGTGAATGGACTCAAAACTGTGCCCTAGGGAGACTGGCTAAAGGCACTGAAGCTGTTAAGACTGGATAAAAGAAGACTTGGGAAGGACATAGTAGTTGTTTTCAGTATTTGAAAGGGCTGTCATATTAAATAATAAGAATAGCTAATAGGATTTTGCAAAGCACTGCTCATGTTTGATTCTCACAACAACCCTGGGAGTTAGGTGCTGTTAATATCCCCATTTTACAGATGAGGAAATGGAAATGGAAACTGCTCTGAGTCACACAGCTAGTAAGTATCTGAGGTAAGATTTGAAATCAAGTCTTCCTGACTGCAGGTCTAGCACACTTAAACCCCCTGAGCCACCTAAGGATCAGACTTGTTCTTTTTTGGCCACAGAAGGCAAAATGGATAGAAATGATGGAAAGGTCGATTTTGGCTCCATACAAAGAAAAACTTTAAGAGTTGTCCAACAGTAGGCTAGGCAATGGATTCCTTATTAGTTGAGGTCTTGGAGTGGATCCTGGCTAAGAATATTGTAAAGGGGATTCCTTGTTAGCTACAGGTTGAATCAGGGGTGGGAAACCTGTGACCTCGATGCCACATGAGGCCCTCCAGGTCCTTCACAATTCTGTGAAGTTTGGATTCAGTCAAAGATCCGAATGTGGCCTCGAGATGATCTGAGGTCCCTTCCAACTCTTAGTGATTCTATAGCCCTTCCCTCTTCACCCTTGGTCAGTGTTTCTGTGGTCTCTGTAGGTTATCTGGCATGCCAAAGACTGCAGTCCAGAGAGCTCGTGTACCAGAGTGGGGCTAGGACAGTGCACGTGGCCACTGGAGGTCCCAGCATTTACTGATGGGCTCACCAGCCTCCTAAGGGCACTTTAGCTGCTAGAGCTCTCCATTACTTTATTTTTATATCCAGAGCATTACTTGGGACCATGTAGTCTCACATCTATCCTCTCCTTCGATCCCTGTGAGAATCCTGGGCAAGAAGACTGAAGAGAGTTTGTTATCCTCATTCTAGAAAGGACTCAGTAACATGGACAGAAGTAATGTGGCTTCACAGTTGCATACGCCTATCATTCAATCAATGAGTATTTATTACTCTCCTACAGACACTACAAAGTGCTGGTATACAGATACACAAAGGAAACAGTCCCTTTTCACACAACATAGGTGTGTGTGTATGGGGAGAACATAGACACTTGAGTAAATGCAAATACATGCAAAACAAACTCAAAATATTTGGGGATAGGTCATAGAGGGGAGGTCAGGGAAGACCTAGGAAGCCTCACTTCTGCTTGAAGGAAGCTGGAATTTTAAGAGGCAGAGGTAAGGAGGGGGCACATTCAGGGTTGGGGGATAGGCTGTGTATAGGCAGAGAAGGAAGGGAGGAAGAGAACAAATATTTATTAAACACGTACTATGTGACAGATATTATGTAAATTCTGTGGATTAAAAAAAGGCAAAAAGGTAGCTGTGATTTGGAAAAGGGCACACAGACAGTAGATTGAATTGAATGAGCCCAGGCATTAGAGAAATCCATACACTCCACATCTGTGTCATTGCAGAGGCAGTCCCTGCCTTCAAGGAGCTTACACTCTAATGGGAAATTAGAGTACAGGCAAACAGTCATGTGGTAGCTGTTTGAATGGAGAGATGTTGTGAAGGGAGGGAGCATCCATAGGATTTAACAACTGAATGGATAAATGGGATATGGAGGAGGAAAGAGCTGATGGCTCTGAGGTTACAAACCATGGTGACTGAGGATGGTGATGTACTGGATAGAAACAAGGAAGCTTGGAAGAGGGATACCAGAGCAAAGGCTAGAATGACTCACAGGTCCATCTTCTTCCTACTTCACTGAATTGCTTCTTTCCCTTTGTTGTTACTGAATTTTAACAAAAGGGTATACTGAGGCAGATCTCTGAGCAAGATAACATTTATTAGCAGGGGCATGCTACCTGTCACTAAATGGGTCAGTGGATTGTTTCCGTTAATGCCAAAGACCCCTAAGCAAGAAGTTAGTTCCCCTTGAGTAGGTCTGGGGAACACAGAACAAGGAACAGAAGAGGGTGAGTAACTTCGTGGAATTAAAGGCCACGTGATGGTTATAGAGCTGAGATGCAGGGAACGATGTGATTGGTTGGAAGTTTGGTGGGGCGCTAGCAACGCCCTCCCTTCCCTTGCCTTCCCAATGAGAAGTGCTCATTGTTTGAATCCAGGTGTGAGACAGCAGCCTAGACTTTTGGAGAGCAAACCAGACATCCTCGAAGGATAGCCTGGTGGAGAAAAGCCATCATGCCTGAACCCCTTTCTATTCATGTGCATTCTCCAAGGTCAGTTAAATTCTATAAGCAGGGGAGCTGGTTTTTTAAACTTAACCTGTTATAGGTCAGTTGAACTCTAAATTAAGTTCAGAGACAGAGAACCAGGACAAAAACATTTATAGGACAAAATCAATTAATTGTAAATGAGTTCAATAAGAAAATGATACAGGGTCAGTCTTAATCTTCTCACCATCTGGTACCTGAATAGGCTGAAAGGGGCTCAGGCTCAGAGTAATAAAGACCTTCAGCAGTCATCCTTTCTTGATGAGTCCCCAGCCAAACCTCCAAATGAGCCCACCACCATCCCAGAAAGTATGGTGGTGGCAAGAGTCTCACTGTATTGGTCGTGGGCTGCACCCTTCACTGCTCAGCCTCTGTGTTCTGGGTAATCCCCTCCTGGCCAGCTGTTAAGTCCCTCTGGTACATTCATCCTCTCTGATCCCCTGCTTTGCAGTAATGTTCCTG
Organism: Petaurus breviceps papuanus; assembly: GCF_028583685.1. NCBI lineage: Eukaryota > Metazoa > Chordata > Mammalia > Diprotodontia > Petauridae > Petaurus > Petaurus breviceps. The sequence continues at coordinate 11,248,736 of NW_027187344.1, forward strand.
CTCCCATTGTCTCCTAGAAGCTTACTGGTGCGTTCTTTCCCCTTGCTAAATATGGACAGCATCTGTTTCCTCAGAACAGCTGTGAAATTTATGGGGCAGTTATAGCTAGGCTCTGCTTCTTCCTTTTTCAGGGATGTTTGGTCCATTTCAGTGTACCTTCCTCACTCCCAAACCATTCACCTCTTTCCCGTGGAATTTCATCAGTATTTCCAACCTCCCCCCTCTGATTCAGTCATCCTTCCCTCTTTGTCTAATGTTTGCACATTGTTAGGGAATAATGAAATCATAGGACATATTGCTACAAGGGGCCTAAGAGATCATCTATATTTTCATTTATAGGGTGGAGATGGGGCTCCTTGCATCAGGAGTACTGTTGGATTGGGCTTCTCACTATGGGGATAGACACTGGTTTTGGAGCTCATCAGAACTGAAATAACTACTCACCCACTCTCCCTGGCTGAGTGCCAAACTAGTGGGAAGGATTTTGCTGTCATTGGTTTGCTTCACTATTAGCCTTCCTGGGGGAAGCATGGGAACCTCAGTTACTGAGTAGGTTCACATAGGGGAAACTGAGGCACTAAGAAGTAGAGGATGGAATTAGAAGTCAGGCATTTGACTCCCAGGCTAGCCCCTTCTATAGTGAGAAGGAGAAAGAGGTTCGGGACTGGGAGTTAGAATTCTAGTGCTCCAGGTTCCACTTTGCCACTGATTTCATGATGTCGGACAAGTCATTTCTCTCTGAGCCTCAGTTTCTTCATCTATAAAATTAGGTTGACTCTCTGAAACATTCTAAGACTTTCCAATGTGAAGCTGAAGAAGAGAGAAGTTTAGTGTTTTCCTCTGAAATAATTTAATCTTGTTCCAATCTTAAATAAACCCAAAGACTGATGATTAACCCCGAGTTTCAGTGATGTCTCACCCTCTAAGGGTCTGGATGCCAAAGAGAAGGTTGGGGTAAGATAAACTGTAGATGAAGGCTTTTCTGATGGAAGGGACTGTATGTGTTGGAGTGCTCAGGAGCACCAGCCCCAGGAATAAAAGAAGGATGGAAGTGTTTTCAATTCTAGAAAGAGGCCAGATTTAATGAAGAAATCAAGAGAAATTCAGAGAAGAGACCCAATTCCATTAGCCTTCCACAGGTAGAAAGATGAGCTCTATCTTGAAATCTTTCAGAACTCTTGTAATTTTCAGAATTCTTGTAAAAGTTGAACTGGGTTTTGTTGCTGTTACTTCCACTGGTTTCCCTGTTGCCCTGAGAAAACCTCTAAAGGGTCTTGTACTTGACAAGATCAAGAACAAGAGGGGATGGAAATAGTTGGAAGGATGTTTGTCCTATTCTCCAGTGGCTGGGGGAGAATATCCCTAGGACTCTAGGTGGCAGGGAGCTAGACCAAGACTAACACTTGTCACAGGGCAATGGGATGAAGGGAAGTCACACCAGCTTGAATATCTGTACTCTTGCAGGAGGCCATAGTATTCACAATGTGCAATGCCTGTCACTCTCATGGAAGTAGGCACAAAATTTTCCCTTTCCTGTCACATTTCTCTCTACTTCTCTTCTCTTTTCCTGTTCCTTCTTTCCCCTTCCCCCTTTTCTTTTTCCTTTTCCCCTCTCCCTTCTTTCTCAACTCCATTCTATTGGTTCTTTCTCTTCCTCCTTTTCATTTTTTCTTACTATCTTCCCCTCTCTTCCTTCTTTCCATATATACATTTTCCTTCCACTCTTCTTTCTCTCTTATCTGTCTTCCCTCTTCCCATCTTTCTCACTTTTTTTTTGCTTTTTGGAGGGCAATTGGGGTTAAGTGACTTCCCCAAAGTCACATGGCTAATGTGTCAAGTGTCTGAGGCAGGATTTGAACTCAGGTCCTCCTGACTCCAGGGCCGATGCTCTATTCACTGCACCACCTAGCTGCCCCTATCTTTCTCACTTTTATCTTTCCTTCCTCTGACATCTCTTTCTTTCCTTCCTCAGTCGGGTACAGACGAAGAAAGAAAACACACTGTAGCACATCTGTTGTGTCACCCATGATTCCCCTTTGTCCAGCAAGAATGGCAGGTGAACTCAGTTCTTTCTCATTGTCAATTTTGGAGGCCTCTTACTCAAGTGACCTTGGATTCCAGAAACTTTGGAGTCAGATTGGTCTGGCTTCTTGCAGCTGGTCTCTTCAGTCTCTGGACCTAAAAGCTTTTGGTCATCCCTGATGGCTTCCTGCTTCTCAAGTAGGTGTTTAGGCTTTTCTAGAAGCTGAGCTGAAATTGGAAGGAAAATATGTAAGAACCTTCAGTAATACCTCCTTGGCTCAGGGAAATGATTCCAAGAGCTGAGAGTTTGTGAAACTGTTGGAAGGAAGCTAGAATTCCCCAGAGTCAAGGGAGAAAACAGGGCATTCCTTGTTAACTTTACCAAAGAGCATCAGCCTTAAATTTGGGAAGAAGAGATGAGAAGGGAGTATTTGGCTTTAGCTTTGTATATTTGTTTCAATATGTTCATGTTGTTTCCCTCAAGCTTCTTGAGGGCAGGAGGCTGTTTTTGTCTTTGTATCTTTAGTGCCTAGAACAGTTCTTGGTACACCTCTGGCTCTTAATGATTGTTGAGTGAATGAATGTCTATCGTATTTAGAGGTCCCCAGACTAGATGTCCATTTTCTGGTGAATCCATTCTTTTTCCTGGGTGGGGGGTAATCAGGGACCTATACTTAAAAGACCCAAGCTGGGCATTGGAACCCTTGAATTTTTTTACCTTGCTTTGCCCCAGACTATATTTGGTCTTGGGCAAAGCACCTGGAAGCTCTGGGCCTTGGTTTTGCCCATCTGTTAAATAGGTACAATTCTGTCTCCAAGGTGAGGAAGCTGAGTAATGTAGGATAACCACAGGAATAAGAAATATTTCCTGCCTTCAAGGGAGAGAGAGAGAGAGAGTGAGAGACAGAGAGAGAGAGACAGACAGAGAGACAGAGAGACAGAGACAGAGACAGAGAGAGACAGAGAGAGAGAGAGAGAGAAAGAGAGAGACAGAGAGAGAGAGACCTTCCCAAGGCTCTGACAAAGGCAGCCCAGAAGAATGGGGAATCTCTCAGGGCCACCCAGCAGGTAAACAGATCAAAAGTAGGAACTTGGCACCACTGTGCTCTCACCAAGGTCCTGAGTTCATCTTTTCTCCCAACCTTATCTCTGGGTGGTGCTTGCCACCTTTATTTATCCAGGTATCTGTCTTCCTCTTGCCTTCTGCGGCGGTCCTTTCCCCCTCCCCCTCTCCTCCCCTGTCTTTGATGATCCTGCCTCCCTCCCTCCTCCCTCCCTCCATCCCGAGGTGTCCTCGGCGGCGGCGGCGGCTGTCAGAGATCCCCCTCCCAGCATGCCGCGCGCTGTCAGCCTTATATATCTCTACTGGAGCCGCTCCGCGGAGGACGGGCAGGGCAGCGGGCTGTGGGCATCGGGACCGGCCTGCCCCCAGCCACGGCCAGCAGCCAGCGCCCAGGTCAGTGCGCTCGCAGCTTCCTCCCTCCTTCCAGTGGTTGGAGGGCTCCGGGTCTCCAGCCGCTGCCCCACTTGTGGACCTTGGCGTGTATGCGTGCATGCCTAGCTCTGGGTCGGTGTGTGCCTTTCTGCATGATTGTGCAGCTCTGCGCGTTGGCGTTATTTGTGTCTTTGTGCGTCCCCGTGTGCGCAAAGCTCTGGGCGTGTGTGTGCGCGCCCCGCTGTGTAGCTCACCGGGTCTGCGTGTTTGTGTCTCTGTGGTCCTGTCTCTGTGTTAGGACATTACTGTATCTCTAGGTGTCTGCAGACCGTCATTTTTGCGTCTCTGGGCTTGCACGCTTGTGTTTCCGTCTGCGTTTGTGTCTGTGTACGTCTTCGTGGTCCTATCTCTGTGTTTAGACATTTCTGTGTCTTTAGGTATCTGCAGGTCATCATTTTTGTGTCTCTGTGTTTGTATGTTTGTGTATCCCCATGGGTTTGCACATGTGTCTTTATGTGGCTCTCCTTGTGTTTATGTTTCTGTCTCTGTTTTGCTGTCCCTCCCTCCCCTTCCTTTTCTATACAGTAGTTTCTTTGTATCACCCTCTGCCCTCTCCCCTCCCAGTAACTGCCTGGCATTGTGTGTGTATGTGTGTGTGTGTGTTCCCACTGAACCAAGCATGTCCTTGCTGTGTCAGAGGCCTATAGTAGTACGTGTTACAGTGGGACATCCCTCCCCACCCAGGGTTGGGCCTCCCCATGCCAAGCGTGTAGGCACAGGCCCTGACCCACAGAGGCATGTGAGCTCATGCCAATGTATGGGAGGGCCTCCCAATATGAAGTGTCACTTGCCCCCACTGTTTGAAGGTTTATGTACTAACCCCATTCTAGTGGATGGTTTTGGATATGTTTGGATAAAGTTGACTTGTCTTGATGCAATCCCGTGTTGATGCTTGTCCTTGTATGTTTTATAGAGGAGGTCAGATTTGAGGGACCTGTATGTCCTAAGGAGGAAAATAGAAACCTGGAGACCAACATGTCCAGGGATGGAAGAACTGTTAGGTTATCCCTCCCTGGAACCAGTATGCATAAGGATCAGTGAGTTTCCTGGGTTCCCACTAGGGAGCTGGCAGAAGGACTCTCAGGGCCTTGGCTTAACGCTGGATATTATAAAAGGGATTTGAGTGAATATTCTCATGGGCAAGCAGCTCTGGGTATTCAAAACACATATCTGTGCCCCTGTGGAGGGAGCTGTAGGGAAGAGGTGGGACAAGGGATTCCTAGCCTCCTACAGGAGCTAGGTCAGCCATAAGAATTCCCTGGGAATGGGGCCTAAGGAGTGGAAGGCTTACTTATGGAAATGGGTCTCCTGCTTTCCTTTCATCCTTGCCTAACTTTAGTGAACCAATGGAATGCTCCCTTAACCCCAACCCTGGGGAGGGAACAGAGAAAATGGTGGGTGAAGCTCTGGTGCATTGTCAATGGAAAATCAGATCCTGGACAAGTCATAATTTTCTGAATTTCTTCATTTGTGAAATGAAGACATTGGGCAAGATGATCTTTTTTTTTTTTTTAAGCAATTGGGGTTAAGTAACTTGCTCAAGGTTACACAGCCAGGTGTTTCTGGGTGGGTGCTAAGTGTCTGAGCCCGGGATTCGATCTCCAGGTCTTCTCAACACTGGAGCCGGTGCTCTTACTCGCTGTGCTACCTGGCCACCCCAAGGGCAAGATGATCTTTAAAGTTCCCTCCATTTCTAACATTCCATTATTTAGGTAACTTGGGAGCCTGAGATTGTGTTTCTCACTCTTTCCCTAGCTCTCAGGCTTAGCTTTGCTGGGGATAGGGGTGGGGTGGGGTGGGGGGTCTCTACTTTGGAAGCCCTGGCTTGAGAGAAAGGTGAACTGGAGGCCTTCCTAGTAATTTTACTCATAGAAAGACTGGATCTCTCCTCTAGCTTGGGGAAAAGAGTGGTGAAGTTGGAGTCCTACGATCTAAGTTGAAATCCTGGCCCTGCCACTTCTATAACCTCAGACTAACCTCTCTAGACTTTAGCTTCTTTATCTGTAAAATGGGTAGACTGCACTAGATGACCTTAAAAGGTCCTTTCCCACTCCAAATCTATGTGCTTTCTTCTTTGCTCCTTCACTGGGCCTTCTCAAGGGGAGCCCTCCCCAAGCCAAGTCTACACTTGTCACCCCTCTGCAGGGCTCTGGGAGGCCCCTCGTCCTTAGTCCATTCTTAGATCAGGCTGCTGCCTTATTAGGGCTGGGCTCTGGGAGTGTAACCTAAGCCCCTCCAGAACATTTAACTCACATGCCCATCCCACCACACAGGTGCCCTATACTCTGAGTTATTTTGAGAAGCTTCAGACTGCCAGAAGATTCAGCTGTCTTGGTAGGATAACTCCCCAAGGGGCTAAAATTTTGCTGAGAACTGCCTGGGAATTTTAACCCCCATGATTGAGCTAGATAGTGCCTTAGAGGTCATCCAGTCCAACCACCCTCATTTTACAGATGGGAAAACTGAGGGGTAGAGAATTGAAGCTATTTCTGGTATAGGGGTAAGGGAGAGGGGATTTCTTCCTAGCCAACCAGGCTGGCAATTGGAGAGATAAGGAGGGGTCTTGTGTGTGGGAAACCCTAGTTGTCCACCCTTTGGCACATTAGGCACACTGCCACAATGCTGTAGCTATAATAAGGAATATTTTTATCAGGGATAAAGATATTCCTTATTTTAGGGGAATAGAGTCTATGTAATGATAGCATAGAGAGTACATCTGGACTCTAAGAGAGGATTTCTGGGAGGCCCCAAAGGAGAGGTATCATGGCAGAAGGACGGTAGGGGTATGGGGATGGCCTGGGGCAATTGTATTGGGTGGCTGGGGACCACAGTTGCCCAAGAGAGGAAGCTTCTTAGATGTTGGTACCCAGGGGCAAAGTCTCATTCATCTCATCTCAGTTATGAGTCTATTCAATGCCAGAATTTTGGGCCCAGGCTGCTGCTTCCCCTCCCTTCATGTTCAGGTCAAAGAAAGGTAGTTAGCCTTTATTTTCTGACTCTCCTGCCCTGGCCTTGGGGAGTACACGTGGAGTCAGGAAATGAAGGACTTGTTTGCTCTGAGAGAAGAGGTGTTAGTGATGATAGTGAGGCCTCTCAGGTATACCTCTGACGTTACTCAGTTCCTCAGAGAGTGTCCCTGAGGCAGAGCAGATGGGCACTTTAGCACCAGGCCTAATCTGTCTGTCTCTTTGGGGTGGGGGGGAGGGAGAGGAAATCTGTCTTTCCTTGTCCTCTGTCCTTTGCTTAAGGGGAAGTTGGCCTCTTATTCTGGGCTTGGGAATGGTAATTAAGGGTGTCTATTATAACAAAGCCCTGGTCTTTTTGGGGAGAGTTTGGCCTGTTAGGGAAGAGGGAAGGGCCAGCTAAGGGGAGTCAGGAGGAATAGGAACCTAGAGTATCAGAATAAGTCATTCATGGGCAATGAATTAATCAAGGTTGGGGTTAGGGAGGATTCAGAAAGGGGGCTAATATGTCCCACTAGGGAAGCCCGATTCTCAGTCTGGTTTTGGCTAGAGGGTGAGGTGGGGTGGGTTGGAGTACCAAAAAAATCTTTCTCCAAGGGATCTTTCTCACCTTTTTCTTTTATCTTACAGCCTGAAGAATTCAGCAGGCCAAGCTCAGCAGAATGGAAAGTAGGTACCCTTGCCTGACATTCTGACACCTCTGCTTGCTGTGTGACATTTCCAGGCCTCAGTTTTTTTCATCTGTAAAATAATGGGGTTGGGTCATGCTTCTAAGATCCTTTGTAGAGCTAACGTTCTGTAGTGCTAGACTTTTTCCTCTCTGTGGCTTCTTAAGCACTCTATTTAATCATTCCCTGGAATGAGGCAGTCAGGTCCATAAATCCAGAAAAAGAGGAGGCAGTCTGAGACAGTGGAAAGAATGCACAGGGCTTGGGAAATGTAGGTTTTGTTTCTGGCTCTGTTGTTAACCAGCTGTGTGACTTTAGGGAAGTCACCTTCCCTCTCTGGGCCTTAGTTTTCCTAGTTGTAAAATGAAAGGGGTGGACTAGGTGACCTCTTTCAGAGCTCTTTTCACTCTCATTCTATGAGTGTCTGTGTGGTGACAAGAGGCACATCGGGGAGGGATGGGATATCACTGGCCACCATTGGACATAGCTGCTCCAGGCTTTCCTTTTACCTTTGAGATCCTTAGCTCATGAAGCAACCAGCTCCTGTGGGGAGAGGGGAAAGAGGAGATAGGGTGGCTTCTTTGCCATGTGTCCCACAGGGGCAAAGTTAATTTTAGAAACTGTGATTAGGAGACCTCTCAGTGTCTCCTGGGAACTCAACTCCCCCAGGGCCCACCTCCTCCAGATGTATTTATAGACTCTGCTTCTTCTCTGGAAAAAGGAGGGGAGAAGAGAGACAAGGCCATGGAGAGAAGAGACACATCAAGACTTAAAAAGAGAGAAAAAAGTCACTTAGAGATTCAGACAGAGAGGCCTGATGTGCCTCCTCCCATCTCACTGGAGTGTATCCCTACCCACATTCCCCAGCAGGACCACGTGCTTGGCTGAGGAGGAGTTGGGCCGGCCTTAACTCCCTCACTCTAGGCTTTGGGCCTAGGACCAGCTGAGACTCTTAAAGGAGCCACAGCTTTTTCCATTGCTGATGTGTCTGGTCCATCTTGCATAGGGTCTTCATTTACAAAAGTCTGTTCTCTTAGCTCTTGAACTCACAGGAAGAATCTGTCTTACTCACTCTCTGCCTCCAGGTACATCTCGGTTAGTGAGGGGAGCACAGGAGTAATGCAAAGATTGTACTTTGAGCAAATCACCAAATCTCTCAGGGCCCTGAGGATCATAAAATTACAGGACTAGGAACTAAGGGACCTTAGAGATGACTTTGTCCGATCCCCTTATTTTACAGATAAAGAAACTGAGGCCACATGACTTGCCTAAGGTCATACAGATAGTAAGGAGCAGAGCTGGGATCTGAAATCAGAGCTTTTCAATGTAAATCTAGTATTCTTTCTACTATACTTTGTTACCTCAGTTTCCCTAAATGTGGAATAAGAATTTTAGGGAGTATTGTGAAGATATCTGGATGGTGGATAAAGCACTTTGACCCTCGTGACAGTGCTGTGCAAACAAATATGATGTGAGTTAATGGGTCTTACATTGGCATCTGCAGAAGATGAGTGTTCAGAAAGAATGAGGAAATAATTCTGTTGTGCTCACACAGACCCTCCAGAGTCCTAGATATTAGTTTGCCTACAAGGAAAATCAATTTCTTCTTCCTTGATTATATTCAGCAACTTGACTCTGTAGTCCTCATGACCCACCTTTCTGGCATCCCTGGGCAGGATCTGGAGTCCCAGAAAGGTGATACAATTCCTCCTGCCACCCAGGAGGACACCGAAAGTCAGAAAAGCATTTCTCATGATGGCATGCTAAGCCCCTCCCCCAGGATTAAAATTCTAGAGTATGAAAACTGGGAAGTGCCCTTAGTGGTCAGCTCATCTCCTGACACCTGGGTTATTGATGATAGGCTGCTGCCTGCAGGCCTGCTAGATTATGCACTTGGAGTTGACCTGCTGGGTGGAAGTCCTTGGCACTGTGGCCTGAGAGGGGCCCTCAGTTGGCATTAGATCCTCTCTTCCTTGAAGACTGTAGCTTTAATTCTTGTGTCCCTGCCCACCTCAACACAGAGACCACAGAGTTAGACTGGGCCTAGGGCCGAGGTCCTCACCACACCCCTCCATTCCCCAGCAACAGTTTCTATGGGAACATGTGTTATGGCCTGCCAACAACTCCCTCTACCTCACCCTTCCCACAAACTGGGCAGTCCTGGGGGGGCAAGTCTGAGGCAGGGAGGGGACAGACCCAAGCCCTGGCATAAGAACATAGTGGGGGTTGGGGAGAAGAGGGATGGGCAGAGAAAAGGGCCATGAGATTAAGGGAAGCACCGAGGAGACAGGAACCAAGATTGGGACATGGGGTCTTGCATCTCTAATGAAGATATCAAAGTAGTTAACTCAGCTAAAGGTATCCTTGGCCCCTTTTCTGGGTTTTTGGTCTCTTTGCTGTTGCCCCCACTGTCACCCAGCCCTTTGCTTCCCACCGTGCTTCCGTCTAACTTCTTTTCCTTTCCTCATCCACAGAGAAACTGAAGAATAGCAAGATCATCTTTGTGGTGGGTGAGTTGGAGGAGGCTGGGGCAGTCTGTACCCAGGCTGGGCTGGGGTTCTTCTGTTCTTCTCTCACAACCCCACCAAGGCTATGTGTCCACAAGGAGCACCCACAAGGGTGAAGTAGGGAGATGGTGAGGGTGATCTCATGGAGTTGTATTGGACTGGGAGTCCAGAGAACTGAATTTCTTTTCCTTCCTTCCTTACCTCCTTCCCTCTTTACCTCCTTCCCTCCTTCTCTCTTTCCCTCCCTCCCTCCTTCCTTCCTTCCCTTCTTCCTTCCCTCCCTCCCTCTGTCCGTCCCTCCTTCCCTCCTTCCTTCCTTCCTTCTTTTCCTCTCCTTTCCTCTTTTCTTTCTTTTACTGGAGGCAATCAGAACTGACTTGCCCAGGGTCACATAGCTAGTAAGTGTCTGAGGCAGAGAGAACTGAGTTTCAATCCTGTCTGTGTTGTAATACATGACTTTGGTTAAGTCATTTGAACTCATAGAGTCTCAGTTTACTTCTCTGTAAAAAGAGATCATATTGCATTATCTATTTCACAGGGTTGTTGTGAGGAAAGCCCTTTGCAATTCATCAGATGCTATATAAATGTGAGTCAGTCAACAAGCCAACAAGCATTTATTAGGAGCTCACTATGTTCCAGGTGTTTTACTAAGCAATGGGGAGATGCAGAAGCAGAAAAATGAGGCCCCTGCCCTCAAGGAGCTCACAGTCTAATGGATGAGACCACATGCAAACAACTTTGTACATACAAGATATGTACAGTGTAAATGGGAGGCAATCTCAGAGTGAAGATGGGGTGGGGACCAGGAAAGACCTCTTATAGAAGCTAGGATTTGAACTGACTCTTGGAGCCAGGGAAGCCAGGAGGTGGAGGGGAGGACAGCCAGGGAAAATGCACAGAGTTGGAGTGTTCTTATTCTAGCCCAGGCTCTGCCCCTTTCTGTGTGACCCTTCTCCTCTGAACTCCAGTTTCTATACCTGTAAAACGAAGGGGCTGGACTATAACGTCTCTAAAATCTCTTCCAGCTATGACATTTGGGGAGGTGTGTCTATGGTTCTTTTAGGCGGACCAGGCTCAGGGAAGGGGACCCAATGTGAGAAGATTGTTGAGAAATATGGCTATACACATCTATCCACTGGCGATCTCCTGCGGGAAGAAGTCAGCTCTGGCTCTGACAGGGGCAAGAAACTGTCAGAAATCATGGAGAAAGGACAGCTGGTACCCTTGGTAAGCAGTGATTGCGGGGAGGAGGTGAGGAGGGGACCACAGGCCAGGCAGGCTCACCTATAGTAAACTAGAATCTAGCTGAGTGTTGAGCATGGGCCTGTGTCTAGGCACTTTGTGGGGTCATCAGTGATTGCATGTAAATATCCCCACTGCTGCTTTCCCCAGGGGGAGGGGAGTAAGATGCTGCCAGAGGAAGAAGGAAAGATCTGATTTTTCTCCCCTTCCTCTGTCCTGCAGGGCATAGGATAATCAGTCCATTTCTCTGAACTTCAGTTTCGTTCTCTCTAAAATGGGGATAATGTACCTTCTGTCCTTGGCACAGTTGTTAGAAAGGTTAAATGAGATATAATGAGAAATATACTTTAGGGGGTGGCTAGGTGGCTCAGTGAATAGAGCACCGGCCCTGGAGTCAAGAGGACCTGAGTTCAAATGTGACCTCAGACACTTAACACTTACTAGCTGTGTGACTTTGGGCAAGTCACTTAACCCCAATTACCCTGCCTTCCCCCCTGCAAGAAACAAAAAGAAATATACTTTAGTGAATTTGGGGTTTATCCCTGTGGCTTTCATCATTTCACATCACAACCTAGCCACCCCTTCTCACCTTCTCAGGTTCTTGTCCATGTTCATGTAAACATGCTGAGGATCTTCCTCTAGGTCTTTTTCCATTTTGTGGGTACCAATGCAGTATTCAAGCTCTCTATATGTCATCTTTCACTCTTGATCCATGACCGGCCCACCTCTTTTTTTTTTTTTTTTTGCTTTTTGGAGGGGGAAGGAAGGGCAATTGGGGTTAAGTGACTTGCCCAAGGTCATACAGCTAATAAGTGTTGAGTGTCTGAAGTCATATGTGAACTCAGGTCCTCCTAACTCCAGGGCCCGTGCTCTATTCACTGTGCTACCTAGCCGCCCCACCCACCTCTTTTTCTGATCCTACATTTCACCACCAAGACCCTTTATTACTCTTCTTGTGCAAAAGTCATCCTTGAAAATATGCGTCAACCTATTCATGCTCATGCTGTATCTTTCCACTGATGTTCAATCGGATTACACTGAGCCTTGATACTTCAGTGATTGTGGTGCTTTAAAGGTACACAATGATTGATCATTCCCAGGAAAAGATTTATGTTTTTTAAGAAGGTTAGGTTTTGGGGTTGGGGAGCAGCTTGGGATCATTAAAAGTACTGTAGCAACCTCTCAAATGACATCATGTCTACTCGCTTGCTCCTTTCAATCTGGGACCAAGTCAACATCCAGTCTATAGCATGTTTGCCGGATCTCTGATCTGATGTGCTAGCCAAATGAATGCTTGGCCTTCCAGCTGCATAACATAACTATGATTTTTCACCCTAGCTTTTCTGATATGGATTATTAGACAAATTTCTTTTGAGCCATCATTGATTTCATCGAGGGGACCCTGCATTGTTAAATTGAATACATTTCAATTTAACAAGTATTTCTTAAATAACTACTGATGTATTAGTCACTGAGTTAGGTCCTGGGTATATAAAGACAAAGGGAAGACAATGCCTGTCCTCAAGCAATAATCTATTGATTGTTTTGGGGATGGAAAAGAATTATATAAATGGTGAACATGCCATAAACATGTTAGGGATATCTTTTTTGGGTGTATGTTGTCTAAACTTGTGATCTCATCTAGTAAGGGCACTCCCAGTATGGAATAACCTTCCACTGATGCAGGTCAACAATTTTCTGTAACTTAGTGTCCTAGAGAGTTGCCTGGTGCACTGAGGAAGTTAAGTGATGTGGGTGCACATCTGTGGGCACACAGCTAATATTTGTCAGAGATGGGATTTGAATTCAGGTCTTTCATATTCCAAGGTTGGTCCTTCATCTCCTATACCACAATTCCTTTCATGTTAGGGATTAATAATCAATCAATTAATGATAGACAATAAATAATAATTATTGCTATTATGACTATTGTCCCAATACCCTTAAGTGGTGGAGGGGGGAAATAAATGGATGGGGGTGAAACCTGGAGAGCAAAAGGACAGAGGAAAGAGGAGTCAGAACAATCAATGATCTTCAAACTTCTTGCTCTACAATTTGCTTCTGAAAATTAATCTGTCAGCAGCTCTTGCGTGAGCCTACACTCATTGTGTGTCTGGTGCTGCGCTTATGACTTAGTTGGGGAGGAGGCCAAAGCCCAAACTAGACAGCAGTATAAGACAGAATATAATTCAAGTCTAAACCATGTGGTATAGACAGTAAGTACCCTTGCATTTCAGAGGATGTGGGGTTAGGTGTGGTTCATAGTAACTTTCCTGAGTTGTGATGGGGTCTGAGCTGGGCTTCAGGAGGATATGTTGGATTTAGAGAAGTGGAAAAGAGAGAATAGGAAACAGGGCAGCAGGTGTGAGAAAAAACCAAGAACATCTTTAAGAGGGTGCAAAAAAGGCTCACAGACAGCCAGGTGGTACAGTGGATAGAGAGCCAGGAAAACATCTTCCTGAGTTCAAATCTGACCTCAGCCACCCACTAGCTATGTGACCCTGGGCAAGTCACTTAACCCTGCTGGCCTCAGTTTCATCATCTGTAAAATGAGCTGGAGAAGGAAATGGCAAACCACTTTAGCGTCTTTGCCAAGAAAACACCAAATGGGGTCATAAAGAATAAGACAGGACTGAACAACAATGAGAAGACTCATGTATCTTTTCTTGCTGTCAATTGTTTTCCTCCTCCCCTCTGCTCCCTACCATTTTTTACCCAGGATACTGTGTTAGATATGCTCAGAGATGCCATGGTTGCCAAGGTGGAGACATCCAAGGGCTTCTTGATAGATGGCTACCCTCGGGAAGTGAAGCAGGGAGAAGAATTTGAAAAGAAGGTAAGGTGGGTTTGGGTGCTGTCTGGCTTCCTGCTGATGCTAAACACGTGGGGCTCCGTGTGGAAGAGAGAAGTGTGCCTTGGCAAAGTGACCAAGGCGCTAATGACAGCCTTGCTCCACAGCTGGCCAGACTCACAAGATTCTCTACTCTCCTTGGAATGATTAGACCATGGGAAGGAACCTGGCTACACCAGCCAGGAGGACATTTCTTTTAATAATTATATTTCCTTTCACATCCTAGCTCATATTATCATTAGGTGATACCCTGGAAGTGGCCACAAGACAGTGGATCAATCTATGTGACCAAAACCCTGGGGCACTCCAAAAAGAGTTCCCCTCCCTTTCACTAACTGGCAGTTAGGTGGCATGGTGGATGACAGAACACTTAACCAATAATCCAGAAAGACTTGACTTTGAATTTGCCTTCAGACTAACACTAGCTGTGTGACCTTGAACAAAAAAATTGCTTGGCACCTGCTTGCCTCAATTTCCTTGTTTGTAAAATGGGGATAGGGTAGCTAGGTGGCACAGTGGATAGAGCACCAACCCTGGAGCCCCAAGAGGGCCTGAGTTCAAATCCAGCCTAAGACATTTACTAGCTGTGTGACCCTGGGGAAGTCACTTAACCTTGATTGCCTAAAAAAAAGCAAAGAAGAAGTAAAATGAAGATAATAATAATAATGCCTATTTCCTAGGGTTATTGTGAGGGTAAGATGAGACAACATTTGTAAAGTGTTTTGTAAACCTTAAAGTCCTAAATGCTAGCTTATCTAACCCTAAATGAGAGCTATTGCCACTGGCTAAGCACTCAGCCAGGATTTGGCTTTAAACATCATCTCTCTAAAGTCCCTTCTCTCTCTAACGCTGCAATTTTGTATATATTTTGTGAAATACAAAGAACATTGAAATGTTGATTTACATGTGCCCTCACAGAGAGGGCAGTATGGAACAGGGAATTGAGAGCTGACTTCAAAAACCAGAAAACCTGGCTTCAAGTCTCACCTTTAACATACTTAAATATACTTTATACAAGTATATGGCATATATTATATATTGCATATATATATTGCTAATGCCCAGGCAAGTTTCTAAAGACTCTAAGCAGTGAAATTACAGATTAGGAACCAAAACCAAATCCCCCAATAGACTATAAACTCCCTGAGGGCAGAAACTTGTTCCATTTTGCTTCTGTACACCCTCACTGTGCCTAGCACTGCACTTTTGCCCATAGTTGGTTTTTCCAAACCAATGGATTGGAGGTTGGACATTCTCCATTTCTGTCTCAAGTGATTTTCCCTCCTTTAGACACAAGAGGGTACTGTGGTCACTTAGATTTTCTCCTTGGAGAAAACCAGGAGACAGCCTTGGTGACCTCATGCCCAGGATGGCGACTGAACATCCCATCCAAACAACCCCATGCTTATCCAAAGCTGCTGGGCTTTGACTGAGCCCAGCTCCTTCCAGCACCTCACACCTTTATTAGTTCTGGACTCCCAGAGCAATGGCTCCTCTCTACGTAGACTCGTAGACAGTTCTTGCCTTGAATTTCTGTGAAAGTTTTCTAATCCTTAATTGTATAATTTCTTTACCAGCTGAATAATATAACTTACCTGGGGTCACATCCATGCAACTCAACATAATCTTACATCATTTGGGTGTCTGGATATTATAAACTATGTCCCTGAATGCATTCTTGAAGAATTTGCCAAACGCATGTCTTGTGGCCAATTCAACTCAATTTAATGATCATTTATTAAAGATCCATTTCTATGCCAGACACTGTGATGATTGTTAGGGATATACATTTAAAAAGTAAAAAAGAGTTCCTGCCTTCAAGGAACTTATAGTCTAATGTCAATATCACACTCTGTAGAAGACTGGTCACGTTGATGCAGTGTTGATGGGACTGTGAACTGGTGGAAATGAAAATGAATAGAAAAGAATGCAGAACCGTGTCCTAAAGGTTACTAACCAGTGCCCTCTGACCTGGCAATACCATTATCAGGCCTATGCCCCTAGGAGATAAACAAAGAGGAAAAGGAACCATATGTACAAAAATATTTATAGCAGCTTTTATGTGGCAGCAAAGAACGGGAAACTAAAAAGATGTCCATCAACGGAGCAATGGCTAAACAAATTATGACATCTGAGTGTAATAGAACACTACTGTGCTGTAAGAAATGAGAGGAGAGGTTCCAGAGACGACTTGTAGGGACTGATGCAGAGTCAAGTGAGGACAATTTCGACTATAACATCAGCACTGGAAAAACGAAGGCAAAGATTCACAGTGACCAACCATGATTCTAGAGGACCAATGATAAAGAATGCTGCCCACCTCCTGACAGGGAGTGGATGAACGCAGATGCAGAATGAGATGCATGTTTTTGGACGTAGCCACGGTGGGGATTTGTTTATCTTGACTATGCTTCGTTGATAGCAGGGTTTTGTTTTTCTTTTCTTTTTTTTCCATTGGGAAGGAGAAAAAATAAAGGGGGAGGGAGGAAGGAATACACATTTACATAGTGCTCACCATGTGCTTGGCATTATGCTAGCCCTTTTTAAAGTATTATCTCATTTGATCCTCACAGCAATCCTGGGGGATAGGTGCTATTTTTACATTTGAGGAAACTGAGAAAAACAGAGGTTAAATGACTTGTCCAGGGTCACATAGCTACTGAATGTCTGAGGTTGGATTTTGAACTCAGGTTTTCTTGACTGGAGGCCCAGTGCTCTTTCCACTGTGCCACCAGCTGCCTCATAAAAAAGTTTGATAATTGAAAAAAAAAATAAAACAAATCATACCCCATAATGAGCCTAACCATCATGGTGTTTGTAATGAGAATGGGAATTCGTGGGCAATGCAAATACTGCACTGGCATTACAGTGTTGTGGGATGAAACCTGAGGGTTTGGAATCACAAAACCTGATAATGAACCTCAGCTCTGCTGTTTACCTTGGCGAAGGCCTCTGATTTTCTGAACCTCCAATTTCTCAACTTGTAAAGTGAGGGGGATTGGACCAGAAGATCTCAAAAGTCCCTTCCACCCCTACGTCATCCAATCCTGTTATAGCCACAGATACCAAATGTCACAAGAGAAATGCTCTGGGACTAAATACATGGACGGGTCTGTGAGGTTTGAGTGATTTATTTATCCAGAGCCACCCAGCAAGCTGGTACAATTAGGATTAGAACCCAGGACAGCTGCTCTGTCCTGATTCCCTATGCCCTTTCTTCTCCTTGTCTCCCTAGATTGGCTCCCCTACACTGTTGCTCTACATAGATGCTGGCACAGAAACCATGGTGAAAAGGTTGCTGAAACGAGGGGAGACCAGTGGACGAGTAGATGATAATGAAGAGACCATCAAGAAACGGCTGGAGACATACTACAGTGCCACAGAGCCAGTCATCAAATTTTATGAGGGTCGGGGTATTGTGTGCAAGGTGAGGGTCTGGGGGTTGGGACAGCAGAGCCCTGGCTTATGTTTCAGGGGGCCTCAGAAGCATCAAGGACTTGGTTGAGAGATGCTAGGCTGAGATCAAGAGCAGATAGAAGGAAGAAGGCAAAGCCAGCCGAGGAAGGAGGGAGGAGGAGAGCTGGTCCTTGGCACCTCTGGATACTGGGTATCAGTTCTTTCAGGTGGGCCTATAGGATTTGAGCTGGAAGGGGACCTTAGAGGTCATCTAATCTAACCCCCTCATTTTACAGTTGGGGAAACTGAGACTCAAAGAAGTTAAGTAATTTACCCAGGGTCACCTACCTAAGTAAGTAGCAGAACCAGAATTTAGGTCTAGGCCCCTTGACTGCAGGCCCTGAAAGCTATTTTCCACCACATCCCATTGCCTCTCTAGGTTTTGTGATTGTGAACTACCCCCACCCAAGTCTTCAAAACCTCAAGTTAAAAAGATCATTTAGTCCCTTCTTTTGACTCTACAGTTTCCAGAGAAAAAGGTTACTATCTTCCTCTCTCACATAGACAGAGGTTCTTTCTGATAGCAAACTTAAATCCTTCTTGTTTGTCTCACATGCCAGATATGGGTGGGGTGGGGTAAGGATAACGGACCATTAGCCCTGCCTCAAAGAAGTCCTTCAAGGTCACCTACACTGGGTTTCCAAGGTCAGTCTAACCACCCTTCTGTCTTCCCACAGATCAATGCAGAAGGCTCCGTGGAAAGTGTTTTTGAAGAAGTCTGTACCCATCTGGATGCCCTGAAGTAGTGGGGTTTGGAAAACCCTGCTCATCTCCCCTCTTTCAGAGAAACTCATCTCCCCCCACTCCTCCAACCCCAAGACAGGAGCAACTGCCCCTCCTGCTTGCCCTTCCTAGCTCCTCCCCACCTAGCTCTGAGCTCTGTGTTCAGACAGAGGAAGTGGCTTTATCCTGTTTTCATGGACACAACTTCACTAAAGGAATCTCCAAGGACATTTGGTTTTGGTTCTTTGATTCAAAGTAAAGTTCACCGAAGAGGTACCAGCATCCCCCAGCTCCAGCCTAAGCTTGCTTCTTTTCCTTTGGCCAGGGACAAGGATTCTGCCCCTGAGATCCTCTCCACTCCTTCTCTGCCCCCTTAGCCTTACAGCTAGACTTCAGAGTGGTCAATGGAAGGGTAGACTTTGGGCTGCTTTGCTTCCCAGCCCAGTAAGAAGGACCCGTAGTCACCTCCTCCCATCTGTCAGTATCATTCTCCCCAAACGTCCAATGTTACCGTTCTTTCACCACATAGTGGAAAGAGGGCATCAGGAATTGGTTCTGGCTTCACCATCTCTAGTTGTATGACCTTAGGTTTCCCCATTTATAATAGGATTGGATGATTTTTGAAGGTCCCTGCTAGCTCTAAATTCTGCGACCTGTATTCATAGAACTTGGAGCACAAAGCCCAGGGACAAATGAAGGGATCTTCACTCTTTTTCTTAGTAAGGAAGCAGTGGTGATGGTGGGAATGATGCTGGAGAGATAGACCATCAACTCATGGTCTTGCCTCCTAGAGACAGGTTGACGGGTTCTTTTTTCCTGGTAAGTGGATAGGTATCCATTATATATTCAGTCATGTGCATAGTGCTTTGGGTGGGGGTAGACCAGGGAGTTGTTCCGGTCTCAGTTGTATTAACATATATTTTCTTGGTCATTGTCAATAGAGGAAATAGTTTGGTCTGATTAAGAATATTTGTTACAGGGTGGCTAGGTGGTGCAGTGAATAGAGGTCCTGGAGTCAGGAGGACCTGAGTTCAAATCCGGCCTCAGACACTTAATTCTTACTAGCCATGTGACCTTGAGCAAACCCCAATTGTTCTGCCTTCTCTCCTAGAGCCATCCCTTATAGCAAAGAATAAAGAGAGAGAGAAATATTGATAACACAATCAAAAAGTCAGATTATATGTGGTGTTCTCTACCTCTTCAAATAAAAGTGGAGGTACCTTGGTGTTTTCTCATATCTCATCTTTGGGGACAAGTTTGATCATTATAAGTTTACTACATTCATTTTCATTTGTTTTACTATTGTTGAGCTCTCCATTTATATTGTAGTCATTTTGGCAGTACACATTGTTTTCCGGACTCTACCTACTTCACTTTACATCAGTTCATATAAATCTTCCGAGCTATTCTGAATTCATCAGCAATGACTTCTTTTTTGTTGTTGTTCTTTCTTTGGGAAGGGCAATTGGGGTTAAGTGACTTGCCCAAGGTCACACAGCTAGTAAGTGTTAAGTGTCCGAGGTCAAATTTGAACTCTGGTCCTCCTGACTCCAGAGCTGGTGCTCTATTCACTGAGCCACCTAGCCGACTTCTTAATGGTGCCATCCAATGGCCTTTTCTCTGTCCACATCCACCTTGATATCTGCAGCTTTTGAATACACCTCATTACTTCACAGTTCTTGATAGTTTCTCCTCTGCTGGTTCTTTTGCCTCTGACAACTTTTTCTGGTTGTCCCTCACTATTTCATAGGCTTCTTCGCCATCTACATTTAAGTGTGGCTGTCCTTCTTCAGCCTGGTTCTCTATTTTTCCTCCTTAGTGATCTCCACTCTTATGGCTGTAATTATCACCACTTTCCAGATGGACTTTCAAGTATATTTTAGGTTCTTCAAAGAGCTCCATTTCTTACAGCCTGCTAGATATCTTTATCATTATGATTTTGAAGGTTTTTATCATCACTAAAATTCTGGGCCCTCTATTCTTTTTTAGTGAGGGGGAAGAGTAGTTGGGTAACTCTCCAAAGAACAGTGGCCTATTTGTCTCAACCCCAGCATGAATTGATCTCATCCTCATCCCCCCCAAATCTACATCTCCCCTCTTTCCAACTTCCTTATTTTTCTCAATGGTGTCACCATCCTAGAGGCAGCATGTCAGAGTGTCTACAGTCCTGGATTTGGAGCCAGAAAGATCTGGGTTCAAATCTTACCTCAGCTATACATTAATTGTGTGGCCCTAAGCAATAATAGCAATAGCACATGCCAGGCATTATGCTAAGCATTTTACAATTATTATCTCATTTGATCCTCATGGCAACTTTGGGAGGTGTTATTATGATCCCCATTTTACAGTAGAAAAAATTGAGGCAACCAGGGAGACTTGCCCAAGGTCACACAGCTAGCACGTATCTGAGGTTGGCTTTGAACTCAGGTCTTCTTGATTCCAGGCCCAGAGCTCCAGCTTCCCACAGTGCCAGATTACAAAGCAGTTGTTTAATAAACGCTTGTTGACTTGACTCTTGCCTCCATTCTCCATGTGTCAGAAGAGGAGGCTGGCTTAGGGGCCTGTTTGTTCCTTCCTTGCTCTAAATGTATGATCCTATGACCCTGTCACTCATTCTAGAAATGTCAGGTTCCTCCCTGACTCTTCTCCATCTCAAAGAGACAGTCAGTTCCCAGGTTCTGTTACGTCTAGTTCTATGAGCACTGCTGCTCTCTTATCTTTTCTGTGCTTTTCATTCTTACTACCACAACTAATTTAGATCTTTATCAATTATCACCTCCTAATTGGTCTCCCTCCCTCCTTTTTTTTCCTTCTCTGCACCATCCTTCACACTGTGGTTCAATTAAATTTCCTAATGCAAGCTAGGTGGCTCCCCAGTGACTTAGAGTGTTGGAGCTGAGGTCAAGAAGACCTGAATGTGAATCTGACCTCAGATACTTCTAACTGTGTGACCCTGGGCAAGTCACTTAACCTCTGTCTGCTTTAGCTTCCTCAATTGTAAAATGGCAATCATAACAACACTCAACTTTCAGCATTGTTGTGAGGGATCAGATGAGAAAATATTCATAAATTGCTTAGCATAGTCGATGCTTAATAAAATTAATGCTTATATCCTTCCTTCCTAATTTGCAAATATAATCATGTCACTTCTCTGCTCAGAAACCTTCACTGACACATCTTAGGTCATTATATTCCATGCAGCCTTCCTTGTTTTTTTTCCCCTCTGGAAGTGATCTCTCTCTCTGTCTCTCTGTGTCTCTCTGTCTCTCTTTGTCTCTCTGTCTCTCTCTGTCTCTCTCTCCTTCCTCTCTCCCCTATGCTTGAATCTGCCCCTACTTTGTATCCTACTCACTTGTGTTATGTCACATATCAGTATTAGATTGTAAGCTCCCTGAGGTCAGGTGCAGTCTTGTTTCTCATTCTTATAAACCCAGCACTGAGCACACAGCCTGGCTCAATAAATGTCTGATGAATTTCTTTGTAGAGAAGATCTACTCTTCTATCCTAGAGAACTTTAGGATTTAAAGCTAGACAAGGCCTTGGGTCATTTAGTCTAATTCCCCTTCATTTTATAGAGAGGAGAATTGAGGCCCCTTGCTCAAGGTCACACGCAGAGCTGGTGGCAGAGTCAGTAATGGAATTCAGACTTCCAGATTCCCAGGCTGAAGTTCTTTTTGTTCAGAAATAGAGTATATAATAGAATTAATATTAACAGCTCCCTCCCTAGCTGCCAAGGGGCTAACTTAGCTGGCTTAGTGTCCTGAGGTCTGTCCCTGGGGACAGTCCATCAATAAGGGAATATGATTGGCCAGCACTGGTCCAACATGTGGATGCTGGCCCCATGTGCCCTCATCACCCCCTTGACCGGCGACACTGGCACGTGTGCCTCAACCCCAGGGCGTAAGAGGCCCCAGAGGAAGGGATTGTCTTCCAGATGAAGCAGGAGTGGGAGAGGAAGGAAGCCTGGATCAGTGAAGGGTCTGTGTCACCTCCCTCCTCACCCCTCCTCCCCTTGTAGCAAGAGGCCAGGGAGTAAACAGGAAAGACTGGCTGTTCCATGATGGGGATTGGGGGTGTTAGAAAGAGTCAGAGGGAAGGTGTGTGTGGGGGAGCACTGAAGAAGAGAGAACAGGAAGAGAGGCCCTCGCCCTTGGTGGGGGGGAGATCAGAGAGCCTGGCTTCCACTGGAGCCTACAGCTGGAAGTGCCTTAGATAACATCTTATCCAACCCCACTCATCTTACAAAGCAGGAAACTGAGGTCTATGTGGGAAAAGGGACTTGTTCAGTCATGCAATGAATCAGTGGCAGTGGACAGGTCTCTATTGCCCTGTCCAATCCTTTTTCCACTCTATAGCTTTCTCTATGTCTTTTCCTAGGCACCAGGAAGTCTGGGTCTCATTCCAGTTTTCTTCTACCAGATGTGCCCCTCACACAGGCGAGTTGCCCTGCACCTGTGCTCTTGGAAGACCAAGAATGGTCAATGCCACCTGGTATCTTGGTTTGGGGGAGTGTCATACAGTTTGAGAGAGGAGTCTTTCCACTGACAGAGAATGATAAAGGAGGTCAGATGGCCAGCCCAGGGTGGTGGAAGACCCAGGCATGTCAATGCCTAACTGGCTGCTCCCAAGGGGCTGCTTGCCTGGCACCCCTGCCCCTTCCTTTTGGTCAGAGAAGGAGGCTGTGAAGGGCGGCCAGTCCGGAGCCAGGACAGACCAGCCCCCCAGGACTTGGCCCCTCCAGATCAGATAAGGCCCCGGGAGGACAATAGAGAACACAAACAGTGCTGGGGTGTTTAGTCCGACAGGGTGCAGGGGGCGGCAGAGCCAGGCTGAAGGCGCCGGCCCCAGACAGAGGCCCTGACTTGCCCCTTTATGGGCCGTTGGAGATGATGGAACTTATTTCCCCTGCACCTCTATGAGTTCACCTAAGTTTATCCTTGGAACGAGAACCCACATTGTACAGAATCAGAATGGAAACACATCTTAGAGGCCACCTATGTCCGACCCCTTCATTTTAGGGATGAGGAAACTGAGGGCTAGAGAGGACTTGGAGGGACTTACCCAAGGTCACCCTGAGAATCAGTAGCAGAAGCCTAAGAAGTGGGAATTTGGGGTATCACCGGGTGAAGGAGGATTTAAGGGCATTTGGGAGACCCTTTGAATCGGGTCAGTCTTGGGAGTGACAGTGAAAAGTTACCTAGTGGAAGAGGTAGACAGGAGACCTTCTGCTTGGAAGCTATCCCGTGCATAGCTCACCAGGGGTACCAGAATTGGTGGAACAGATCCTAGGGACCAGAAGCAAAGAACCCCTTCAAACAAAGACAGTGGAATTTCATGGTAAGGGCTTCACCCTCCACCCTGCCTTGTTCATTCACAGGCAAGACTGGGGGTTGGGATCAGACACCTTTTCATGGCCCTTGGCTCTGGGCCGAGACTGGAGACAGGAGGCTCGCCTCAGTGGTCCCCAGGGGCAGCGCCTACATTCCTGGGGTGGCTAGAAGCCAAGGGGACAGCCATTCTTGAAATCCCTCCCCCTGGGATCTTAGTCTGAGAGGATGTTCTCTCCTTGATGCCTCTCCTCCCTCCCCCAAGATTCTTGGTCAGCAAGGAAGCCGGAAAGAGCCAGATTCACTGACCAGTCTGTGGAGGAACCTCTGGGGCTCTCCTGAGGAAACAGAGCTGTCTGCCTGGTAGAAGCTTAATTAATGTATTCTCTTAGAGGTCCCCGGTCATCTGATAAACTTAGGCATTCTAAGACCCAGGGGGTCCTGGATACTGCCCCATTTGGGCTGGAGGTGTGATCTTGAGGGGTAATACAGATCACTTCACATTTATGTAGTGCTTAAACGTTTGCAAAGTTGCTTTTATGGGTGTCCCAGAAATCTGAGTGCCACTTTAAGCTATTAAAGCTAAACCTCAGAACCTCACTAAATACGAAGCAGGTGGTTCAAGAAGAAGGTGTTCCCAAAATCTTAAGGCTGTTGAAAGCTTAAAACCGCCCCGAGACACTTGTGACCCTCTATATTATTTTACAGGTGAGGAAGCTGAGACTCTGAAAAGGCTGAGCAAGTAATCCATAATCACACAGTTTCTATCCCACGGACCCCTCTCCTTTCTAAAGGTGGTACTGATAGTAGGAGAAGCACTAGATTTGGAGTTAGGTGGCTGAGGGTTAAATAAATAAATAAAGGTGGTTGAGGATCCTGGCTCAACTCATTATTTAACCTTGGACAAATCCTTTAATCTCTCTGGTCCTTAGTTTCCCTATCTGTAATAAAACCTACCTTCCTGGAGATGGTGAGGAGAAAATGAGATGACATTTGCATCATCATTGTCATCATCATTCTTGGTAGGGGTGGTGGTGGTAGTAGTAGGGTTTTAGTAGCCCTTGTAATGTTAATGGATATAAGATCTTTCCTGCCCATTAATAGGCCTCAGGTAGAGCCCGCTGAGGGAAGCTTGCTTAGGGGAGGCTTGCTTGTAGGAAGGATTTCATGCCTTTTGTTAATTTCTAATTAGGCACTGAGTCTGGAGGGTTGTGATGCACTCTGGTTCTAAAAAGGCTATGTATATGCTCTGAGGTTAGCATTTTGCTTTGGGGCTCACTCATTGGAAGAGTGTTCTTGTGATTTGACTCTAGGTATGAGGTAAGACTCTGGGTAGCTGTTAAGGAGCCCCCTGGCATTGAAAAACCCAGATGTTGGTGCTTCTCTCTCTGGTAACTCTGTATGTATTGCTTTGGTCAGACAATTGGATATGTCTGTTGATCTGTGCTAATTTCTCAGACACTTAGAAGCCCTGTCTGTTGGTCTTTATTTCTCTGCTTGTATTTTTTTTTTTTTGTATTTTCTCTGAAGTACAGGGTTCTGACTTTCCCCCTGAACTAGTGAATGTAATTGAAAGAGACTGTTGACCCCTCAACAGCTATCTTTCCTAGTAAAGCAGATCTAAGAACCTGTGCTAACAGCCATCCTGGGTATGCCAGTGTGGTTGGCGCTACAGCCAGCTAGCTAGATGGTCTCTATCCCTCTTAGTTCTTTGGGGCAGAGGTAGGGAGTCATGAAAATGAATTCACAAATTCATTTAGGAGAATGCAGGTTCTCCTATGATCCCTATCTAGGCCTCAGTTTCCTCATTTGTCCTCATCTCATTAGAAGGTTGGACATTTTAGAAATAACAGCAGCTGACCATTTACCACCCAGGTTCATACCCATGACTTCATTTCTCCTCACCAATGCCCTATAAGGCAAGTAGCACAACTATTATTGTTTTGCAAAACCATTTTGCAAATAAGAACCCTAAAGCCCAGAGAAGTGGTGTCACTTGTTCATACAACATGCCAGCCAGGGAATAGAAGAAGCTTGAGCTCAGGCTCCACCCCCTCCCCCCCCCAGTCCATGCACGGGGAGTTATGGGCAGGTAAGTTAAGGTTGTTAGGTTGTTGTTTTGTGGGCCAGCATTACGAACTTGGTGGATTTCCTCCCATACCCACACCCACGCCAGCCTGTGTTGGGTGCCTGCTGTCTTTGATGGGAAATTTCACTTCCCCGTTGGAAGTGGTCAGAGTGGCGCCCTTGGCCAGTATTGTCTCTCTATCTCATTCTTCCCATTTTACACACTTGAGAAACTGAGTTAGTTTTCATGCAGCTACTGGGTTCAGTCAGGATTGAACCCCAGGTCCTTTGGCTCCAAGACTAGTCCTTGTTTCCGTGACTTTCTTAGGCAGGCAGGTCATTTCATCTCCTCATCCTTGAGGAAGAATTAGCCTAAGTCCCAGGCCCACAGATCTGATGCTGGAAAGGGCCTTAGGGCTCATATAATCCAACCTCTTCATTCTACAGATGAGGAAGCAAAAGCCAGAAAGATTAAGCAATGACCAGGATAATGTGGGCTATTAGGAAATGACAGAAGTGGGATTTGAATCCAGGTCCCCTGACTCCAAATTCAATGTTCTTTTCCCTGTACTCTTAAGGATCTTACGTGACCTACCTCTAAATCCTCTCATTCTACCATTCAGATGGAAGGTGAGAGAAACTGGGATAAAGGGACAAAGAGAAGCTGATATTTGGTGGACTGATGCATGTGGGCTGTGAAACCTCTTTCCCTGTGCTGGTCCCCTGTTCTGGGGAGAGGGCCTTGTAGAGAGTGGTCACCATGGGAAAATATATGAAGGGGATTTTAGAAAATTCCCTTGGCTTGCCCACCATCACTTGCCCCAGAAGAGGGGAAAGCATCAATTCAATTAAATCAGCAGACAACAGAGGAGTCTTCTGCTTTTTTTAGTTCTCTCTCCCTATCTCTGACACTCCCAACACCCACACCTCAACCCCGTCTCTGCACAGCTCCTGAACTCCACCATACCCTTTCCCCCATAATTTCAGGAAAAGGAACAGGACAGCAGGGTGCCCATACCCCTTCTCCACCCTAGCTGGGGGCTTCACTGAAAGGCTAAGGGGGAAGCAGCTGGAATCTCAACTCCATTGTCTTAGATGGATCCCTCCCCTCCAACCTCCCCTCAGTTCTTTCCTCCCCTAGGGATCCTCTTCCTGGCAGATCTTGCTCAGTGCCCAGATTCCCGGCATTTCCGAGGGTGGGATATAGAGACCATAGGGGCATCAGCAAGGGCCTTCCTCGGCTCCTTGCCTGGGGGCGGGCTAAGGCCCTGGAATGTGTGTTTGGGTTCCTGAAGGGAGCTGCCCTCTGTCCCTGAGGAGACTCAGCAGTCCTCAGACTCTGGTTCCTCCCTTCCTTTCTTCCCCGCCCCCCCCCCCAACTTCTGGTGGGCTGTCTTTTCACTGTCGAGAGACCTTTGGGATAAACAATGGGCACGGCCTTTGATCTCATTAGCCACTGTCCAAGATGAGACACCAGGAGGCAGCTGGCTGGTTAGGCTAGGTATTGAGGGAAGGGAGCTGTCCAAGGGTGGGGAAGGGGCAGTGGCCTTGTCAAGCACGGGTGAAGGGAGCTGTCCAGGGGTAAATCCTTGGTCTCCTGGGACTGGGGAGACCGAAGAGAGGACAGCAGATACTCGTACTATCAAATCCATTATCTGTGCTAATGAAGGAGAGACAGTCTGGAAAATCCAAAAGCAATGGGATAATTCTTTTTAAAAAATAGCAAATGCTATATATTGGATATAGGTTATGGATTACATTAAGTGATTTTCCCCTCCATCTGGCTTAGGCTGTTCATCAAGATGAGTTTGCCTTCGCTGCACAGAGAATGCCGGGGCTGGGGTAGTGAGCTGGGAATAAAATGTGCCACAGATAGGCCACCTATTGATAAACAAAGAGTACGGAGACGATTTTGCTCCCAGTTCTCTCTTCTCACAAGGGTAGCTCTGGGTGGTTCCAGGGCGAGCTGTTACCACCTCTGGTGTTCTTTTTCCCTCTCTGGGCTTTGGTTCGCCCCTCCGCTTTCATGAAGCCTCATGACCACCTCAACTTAAATCAATATCCCCTTCTTTTGGACTTTTAATGTCCGATGGCTTTGGACACCTCATTCTGGCCTTTAATCATCATTAGCTCTGGGGCTACTTTCTAACCATACCAAGTATTTGTTTGAGTCTTGTTATTAAGCTTCAAGAGGGTAGAAGCTACTTTGCCTTGACCAGAGTATCAGATTAGGTATATGGTAAATTTAATAAATTCTTGTTGAATAAATGAATGGACAACCAAGGATAACTCTCTAAAGAGTACTTTGAGATGCTGAGAAGAAAGGCATCAGATCCCTCCTGAAAGGGTACTGACTGTCCCTCCGATCCACTGGCCAGCAGTTCTTACCCCACTGTCCCAAATAGGGATAGGAGTCCAACTGACTAGAAAGTAGTACACCCAGGGATTTCCCCTCTTGGGGACTGATACTTTTCAGGGGCTGATTGACAGAACCAGATGTTTCCTGCCAGATGTGCCAGTCCTGGTCACTAGAGTCTGGAGAGTGCCAAGAGGGGAGGTGGGATAGGAGTGGGAGAGGGGGGTAAAGGAGTTCTGTCAGGCCCTGACAGCCCCCCAGTCCCAAGCCCAGACTCTAAACAGCACTTCCTCTCTCTCTTTGGCTGGTAGCCGCCCCAAAGCCCCTCCTCTAAGGAAACTCATTTCCTGCCTCCCCAGGTCACTCCCCGGGCTGGGCTGCTCGGGAGCAACTCATTTCAGAGAGTGCCCATCCTCTGGTCAGCTACCCCAGCCAGGCTTGAGGACAGAGCTCTCTCTCTTTCTCTAACAACCTCTCTCCTCACAACCCCACCGGGTTCACCCTCCCCTGCACCCCCGACATCATCCCATCCTTCCTGCCTCTTCCTCCATCTTCTCCCCCCCACACTTCCCCCACCCTTGAGAAGGCTGGAGCAGGGAAGCTGTCGGACCCCTTGCCTCTGCCCCTTTGGTCACAAGGACAACCCACGCCATCCAGCAAGGCCCCCGGCCACCTTACCCCTGGACACTGGATAAGGTCCCGAGGACAGACAGACAGAGGGACGGCATGGAGGGAGCCTTCTACACTGCGATGTTCCTGGCTGCTTGTGTCTTCAGCCTGGCAAGTAGGTGGATCATAGTCCCCACGACTTGCCCCAGGACCCTCTGTCACTCCCCTTCTCTAGTGAAAGTTCTCTCTCTGCCATTAGGGAGTCCTTCTGCCTTTGTTAACTAGTGGTTCTGGGAGCTCGTCTTTCCCTCTCGGGCTGGAATCAGTTTGGCAGGGTCTCCTTATCCTGGGTTCAGTCCAGCCTCCATCTTCGCCTCCCTTCTAGTCTCCAGCCTCTCGTTGGTCTCTTAGAACACAGCCAGAGAATTATGAGCAGAGCCCACCATCTCTCTACCTCTCCCCACCAGACCCACCCCATCTGGTAATACACCCGCCAGACTCATTCTGCTTCTGAGATAAGGCAAGCTCCAGTAACAGCCTAGTAGAGACAACTCCCTGAGAATTGGGTTTTTATCCCAGCTCTATCAACATACTTGGGCAAGTGACTCAATCTACCTGGGATTTAGTTTACTTTGTAAAATGAAGTATTTGTACTCCATAATTTCTATGGATCTTTCCAGATCTAAAGACCCATGCATGATTCTGTAAATAGTTTCCCAATGATTCTTCAGACCAGATGATCTCCTGGGCTCTTCTTGTCTTTAGGGGCTTGGTAGGGAGAAACTGAGGCCACTTTTTGCTTTTGTCAGAACCTTTTCCCCATTCTATCCCCCGCCCCCCCAAGTAAAGATAGTAGTGGTTTAGAGGAAGAAGTGTATTCAGGTGGATACCAGGACCTAGACCCTGGAGTCTCACTCCTGAGGGGAGGGAGAGGAGAGGACCAGAGTCTGAGGCCAATAGGCTTTTGCCCCTAAGAGGAGGGATACCCCTCCAACCATATACTCCACTGTTAATGGCTCCTGTTCCCAAGCTAGGGATGACTGAGGCCCTATTCATGTGAAAAACTCCAGCTCAATACATCACCTCATGCACAATCTGGGAAGGTTGATCAGGAGAGGCTGGGGTGAGGACTATAACTAAGGGCCAACTCCTTCAGCATGGGCTTAAGGGTTGAGACTGGAAGTGACTTGGCATCTTTACAGTGTAAAGAACACAGGAGAACTGGGTGCTGTTTCTGATACTTTCATAATTGGTGTGATATTGGGCAAGTAGGCCTACTTCCCTGGGCCTCAGTTTCCATATCTATAAAATAATGAGGAAGTTAGACCACCAGGGTTTTAAAGGTCCTTTCCAGCTTTACTATCCTATGTCCCAAGACCCACCATAGCTGTAATGCTGTGTTCTAAGGTCCTTTCCGGCTCTGACATTCCATGTGCTAAGGTCATGTTCAGTCCTAATATTCTATGGTTCAGTGGAACCAAGAGGTTATGTTCACCCTAGGGCCACTTGAGATTATTCCTGGCTCTTCTGTTCCCCAGATTCTCCTTGAGACTCTCCAGAAACCTGCTGAAGGGATAGGAGAACTGGGAGACACTAGAGAAGACCCCTTGCAAAAGCTGCTATATGCCTTTGCATTGCTGAAGTTTGCCAAGCCCCGCAACCTCTCACTTGGAAGGAAGTGGAGCTTCAGAGAAAGTCAATAGCCTTCCACAAATTACACTATCTAGCTCCATATCCTCCCTCATTCTCCCCTCTCATTCCCTCCCACCAAGAAACTTCTCTTGTAGGCCCAGATCCCTGGACATTCCTGGACCCTGGGATCAGGGGGTCATGGACTGAATTCTGGTTTCCCACTCCAGTGGGGGTAGGTGTTTGAGGCAGGGAGAGTTTAGTCCAAGAGGCCCAAGCAAAGGGTGGCAGGAACACTCTGAATTCTGTAAATAGAGGAGAAGGGGGTTTAGAAAGAAAGAAAATCAACAGAGTTCATCCAGGAGTCAAGAGATAGCATAGACTACTAAACCCCTGGGTTCCCTTTCCTAGGTCTGTACCCTGATCTCTTGAGAGATACTACAGAATCATAGACTGTTTTAGTTCATAGGAAATTATAGATCATCTGACCTTGGAGTTCAGTACTTACCAACTGTGTAGCATTGGGCAAGTCACTTAAACGCTTTGGACCTCAGTTTCCTCATCTGTAAAATGGGGATAATTCTTGGAGGGCTTTTCAAAGTGCTTTATAAACTTTAATGTATCTTGTAAAGGTGAGTTTTCCTCTTCCTCTTCCCATTATTTTTATATTTAACACTCTCAATTTATAGATGAGAGACTTGAAACCTATACAGGGGCAGTAACTTACCCAAGGTCACATAGCAAGTCAGTGGCATAGCTGAGACAAGAGACCGAGGCCACTCCACTACTCTGGGCATTTTCCTTCTCTCTCTGGCTGCTTCATTTTGCTGCAAATTTTTGACCCACTTTGATTTTTTCAGTTGTATAAATCATACAAATTGTACTTACTGGGACAGTTTCTGGTTTGTGTCCTATCAGAATAGTATGTATGTAAGGAAAGTGGATTTTCACATGACTGCATGGCTGATTGCCTGCGCTGGAGAAGATGGGGGATGAGCCCTATAGAGAGTTAACAAAGTGCGATAGAGGTCTTGTCAGCCGTGTTCTTAGGGGCTACATTCAGGGCCTGGAATCCTGCTCCATCTCCTCCGGGCATCTGACTCTTCCTTCAGAGGCCCATCTAGTGAAAAGAGCACAAGATTCAGAGTCCAAGGGCTTGAGTTTGAGTCTTAGTTCTGCTTCTTGCTAAATGCATTTTGGGGCCTCAGTTTCCTCTATCTGTAAAATGAAAGGGTTGGACTAGATGGCCTCAGGGTCTCTGCCAGCTCTATGATCTTATATTACCTTAGGGAAAAAGTAGCTTTGACCAGCAAGGTCGGGGACGCAGATGCCGCAGATGCGCGCATGCACACACGAGTCAGCCTCTGGAAAGGCTTGGGGAATGAAGATTCCAGAAGTGTCTTGGGGGAATATTGAAATGATGATTTTCCACATTTATATGGTGTTCAAAGGTTTGCATACATGTCCTATACATGACATCTCCACCTGGCATAATGAATCAAGAGTTGGGTCCTAAGTTAGGAAATACAGGGTTTGAGCCCTAACTCTGACACTAGTCATTTATCCTCTCAGTGTCCAAGCAACTCTCTAAGACTTTAATTGGCCAAAGCACTGCTGATCTGCACTGGCAGAAGAATCTCCTCATTGAGAATTCTCTACATTGATAAAGTTGCCCACTGGGACCATCAAAACCTCCAAAGATTTAAAGGACACTTTCCCCACAATACCTTGGGATCTAGATAATACAAGTATTCCAGATAGGAACTAGGCTTGTGATTTCATTTCTGCAGGGAACTATATTTCTATGAAGTACATAATATTTATATATACACTATAGACGTATAGGCAAGGAAACTCCCTCTGCCAGTATAAGTCAGCACCTCCCTAGGCCCTAAGGCAGACGTGTGACTGCCCCATAGACCCATGCTGCTTATGACACAGCAGCAAACCGGGTTAAAATGTAATCGAGAAATATTTAACAAAATAAATTAAACTACAAAATGACAAAGATAATATATTTTAAAACTAAGTCAGTATGTAGCTGGCCAAGGATCCTTATGTTCAGATTAGTGACCTGTTTCTTTTGGAGTTTGACACCACTGACCTAGAGCCCTGAAAGGTTAAATGACTTATTCAGGGTCACACAGCCAGGTATAGGCAGGATTTGAACTGAGATCTTTCTGGCTTGGAGGCCAGCTCTCTATTATTTATGTTATACTATCTGTCAAATAATTTTATCTTCATCTTACATATGAAGAGACTGAAGATGGGGGGCAGGGGGGTGGGAGTGAGTTACTTGCTACTGACAATAAACATGTTTATAGACCTAGGACTGTGACCTGGGGTTTAGGGTGACCTGGTTGAGACAATCCAAAAGAGATTAGAGGGGGTCAGGTCCAGAACCCTTTGGGTCAACTTCTTGCCCATGTCCCATACCCAACCCTCATCTATAATGAGAATCAATAGCAGGGATAGTCAGGGTCAGATTTCTCCAGAACAGGGCTTAACCTTTGGGGTGACAGATCTACCTGAGGCAGCTCCGTGGTACCTCAGAGAAGCAGATAGACAGGTAGAGTTCTAGGTCTGGAGCCACAATAGATCTGAGTTCAAATCCAGCCACAGACACGGTGTGACCCTGAGTCTTGATTTGCCTCAGTTTCTTGACTGTAACAGAGGGATAACAATGACACCCATCTGCCAGGGCTGTTGTGAGGGTCAGATGAGGTGATGATTGTAGAGCATTCAGTACAGAGCCTGGCACGTGAGTGCTATGGAAACGGCAGCTCTTATTTTTATGATGAGTCCCTTCTCCGAATGATGTTTTAAAAAGAATCATAATGGGAAAAATGCTAAATTTTAAGTAAAGGGTAATGAGAATAAAGATACATTTTTTCCTACCCAAGTTCACAGATCCCCTGAAATCTGACAACTCTCGTTCTAGATGGTAACAGGGCATCAATCTGAAGGAACCTGAAATCCTTTTGTTGGGCTTGGGCAATGGGGAGAAATCGATGTCCTGAGCCCCCTTCCCCGGACATTCTTCAAAGTGGCTTAGATTCCTGGGGGTCCAAGGAGATAGTTTTGACTTGGTCTCATGCCAAAGGGAAGATCAGAAAAGTCTTAGGATGTTCTCTAGCCTTCACCTGCCTTTTTCTCATAATCTTTGTCTCCTCCCCACTGAAGAAGGGACCATGGAGGTCATCTAATCCAATCTCTACATTTTACAGATGAGAAAATTGAGGCCCAGGGGAATTAAATTAAGTGACTTCTAAGGTCATGTATGAAGATAAGTGGCAGAGAGAGCATTTGAACTCGTCTTCCCATGCCAAACTCCCGTGTCTTTCCACCATACTGCCAGGCCCCAACTCTCTGATCTCTCTGGCCCAGGATCCTTTTCTTAGGATCATAGAATTTGGAAATGGAAGGGATATTGGAGATCATCTTGCCCCATCTTCTCATATCATAGGTACAAGATACGGGAGGCAGGGCTAGACAGCATTTCATTCACAAGAGAAGCAGCCATCTTCGTGGGCTGCAAGCTCAACATCTGTTTTTAGCCAATGATGTGACATGGTAGTTAAAAAGGCCAAAGAGACCAAGAAAAGTGACAGTCCCCTTGTGTTCCCTCTGGTCAGAACGTACCAGAACAGTTCTGGTATTGACAAACTAGAGGGGGACGTTGAATTGGCTTCCCATTCATTATGTTTGAGGTTCAGTTGAAGGAAGTTTAGCCTAGAGAAGACTTGGGGGGGCATGTGAGAGATGAATGAAATATCTCAAGGGTCATAATGTAGAAGATGGATCAGATTTCCTTGGCCCCAGAAGTCAGAGCCAGAAGCAGTTAAGGAAAGTTGTGGGGTGGTAAATTTAGGTTCTATGGATGGGGAAAATTTCTGGCTATTGGTCATCCACAAGTGGAACAGGTACCTTGGGAGGTTATGGGATCCCCCTCACTTGGCATATTTAAAGACTAAATGATACTTGTTTGGGATACTATAGTGATGATTTCTGGTCAGATATGGATTGGACTAGATGGCCTCTGGGGTCCCATTTGACTTTGAGATACAACATAAGAAACTGAGGCACAGTTGGTAGAGCACTGGGCTTGGAACCCCAAAGATTCATCTTTATGAGTTCAAATCCTGCCTCAGACACTTACTAGCTGGGTGACCCTGGGCAAGTCACTTAACCCTGTTTGCCTCAGTTTCCTCATCTGTAAAATGAACTGGAGAAGGAAATGACAAACCACTCCAGTATCTTTGCCAAGAAAACCCCAAATGGGGTCATGAAGCATTAGACACAGATAAACAACAAATGCACTGGCTCATTGGACCTTAGGATCCAGCTAGGTGAAGTGATTTGTCCAGTTACATGGAGTGGTAAGTGGCTGAGCTGGGGATTCAGATCCAGATCTGCTAGTTCCAAATCCAGTGCCCTTCCCACTATACCACACTATCCCCTTCCAGTCTGACCTCTCTGTCAGCAGGACAACCAACAGAGCACAATGAGTGTTTTCTATGGACTTCGAGTGTTGGGGCTGGAAGAGACACTGGAAATCATTGAGTCCAACCGAATCCTTATAGAGAGGGGGAAGCCAGGGCCCAGAGAGGAGAGAAGACCTGCTCTAGGTCACACAAGTTAGTGACAAGACCAGCCTGGAGCCTGTGTCTGCTGCCCTTTGCCACTAGACCTGAGCCCCTGCCGCTTTTTGGTTTATTTCTCCATATTTCTTCTTCCCGGGACACATTAGTGTATGGAGAGTTCAGTCCTTAAACATGGACAGATCTCAAAGCATCATTAACACCCTTCAGTCTCCAATCACCCTACTCGCTGGCTGGCTCTTTCCCATAGGAGCTCCTCCCTCAGACCTTTCCGTGTTTCCCTGGTGCCTGCCTAATTGTGATTAAGCTTTGTTTTCATACCGTCCCCCCTGGCTGGCCCCACTGGCCATGGGGAGACAGGATGGGGCGTCACACTCCCTTCTGTCTCCCCATTCTCGTCTGTGGCGGGAGGAGGAGGGTGAGGGGGAAAGAGCAGGCATTCGAAAAAGCCCCAAAGGACCAAAATAAACGGGCGCTTATCTGATCTCCCAGCTGGCCCTGTTATCTGATCATTACATAATGCAGTCCAGCTGGGCCTCTCCTTGCTGATAGAATAAGGGCTTCGGAAGGAGGGATGAGAAGAGAGAGAAAAATGTTAGTTAAATCTTTTCACACTCTACTAGCAATCAGATCATTACCATTCACACTTCGATGTGTCCATCAATTGTCTTGTGATACCTCTGATTGGCGCCATGATTTCCCAGACCAAAACATCTCTCCTTGAGTCCAGCTCCCCCATTTGTATTGTCTTCCCCTCTTAGAATGTGAGGGCAGGAACTGCCTTGCTTTTTTTGTACCTGGATCCCAAGCACTTAGTGTAGGGCCTGGCACAAGTGCTTTTTGCTTATTCATTTATAACACTTCTAGATTTATAGAATCTCAAGAATTATAGAGTTGGAAGGACAACCACAGAGGCCAGAAATCTTGAGTGGCCTGTGACATGTTAATGTGTGTTAGTGTTGGGCAGCAACTTCTAGGCAATAGGGGAGTGCCCAACCTATTCCCCTTTTGGTCACTGACACTCAAGACGGTACCTGTGCTGTTGGTATTGGACCTGGTGAAGAGATGGAACTCTTCCTAGAGGGGCCCATCACATAGCTGTTTCTGTATCTAAGGGTCTATATTCCCTGGGACTAAGAAAAGGGATATGGGGTTGGATGAAAGAGAGTCCAGGGGTCAATAGAAGGTTCCTCTCACCCTCACCCCCCATCCCCCCCCAATCAAGCTTGCTTCGGTTCCCCACCAGAGCCCATCTTTGATCTCGAAGAAAACAGGAAGTGAGCAGGACAAGATGGAGACACAAACTTCCAAACAGTCTCCCCTTCTCCATCCTCCTCCGGGCTCTGCACATTCCTCAGGACGAGGTGTAGGGGGCCTGCTTCCTCTCCCCTTCCATGCCTGGCAGAGTAAATTTCCACTCTCTTCCCTCCCAGCTGAGAGCTTCCTGTCGGCCCCAGTGAAGGGAAGCCCAGAACATAGTCCGGTCATCCCCCTATTTCCCTTGCTCCCTGGCATCATGGGATCATAGGACTTAGAGCTAGAAAGGACCTTGACACATCTAATTCACTCCCCCCTCATTTTTCAGAAGAGGAAATCGAGACCCAGAGACCTGCCCAAGATCACAGAACTAATTTGTAGAACTGGGATCAGAGCTTCCCGTTGAAGGGCTCTCTCCCAAATGTCCCCTAGGGTTGACCCTGAAGCCATCAGTCCCTTCCTAGACTTTTAAATTGGAGAGGCCTTTTGAGACCATCTGTTCCAACTTCCTCATTCTACAGGTGGGGTAATTGAGCAAGAGACAAAAAGTGATTTGCCCAAAGTCACAAGCTAGGAAGCAGCAGGCCCAAGCCTGGAAGCCAGGGCTCCTGGCTCCTGGCCAGGGGGTCTTTGAAATTCAGCACATAACAGTACCTTTAAATGACCAAGCCAAATTACTCCCGTTATTCACTGGACTGGTGTTTTCTCTGATTTAAATAGTAAAAAAAACAAATATTGGATTAGCCATTTTTACCCAGCACTCAGAGAAACAGGAGAAGACACAGTTTCTTCCCCCTCGTGTTGGCAACACAAGACACACACACACACATATGATCCTCTCTCCTAATTTTCTCCACTCACTGTCAATCCATTCATCAAATAACAAATATTTGTCAAGTGATTTCTATGCTTCAAGAATGCCAAGATAAAAACAAAATAGTCTCTGCCCTCAAGAAGCTTACATTCTTTCCTGTTAACTCCCCTGCCAACTAGGGGAATGAAGGGGTGGGAGAAGAAACAGACCTAGAAACTCAGCCTGTGTAACTGTGTCATTTATAAAATGAGGTGATTGGACTAAATAGCCTCTGAAGTCTCTTTAGGCTAGGTTAGCACACTAGGCAGGGGTGTTTGGGGGGTGGGGACAGGATACCTAACTGTCATTCTGAGGCAGGCATATATCCGTCCAGCCAGGCATCTGGTTGACACATGGGCAGGGCCACAGGGGCAGTGCCTGGAATTGTAACTCTGCAGCCAGCTGTAGTTTGGTAGGTATAAGTTTGCCCCACCCTACTTCTGGCCCAGGGTAGTGCCAAGTTAGCAGTGTCTATATGAGGACATGTCCCTTCACTTCTGGTTTCTGCTGGTTGAGGTCAGGGGGAGTTGACAACCACATTCTTGGAAGAACTCAATGGTTATCCTCAACATTTTGCTAACGGCCAACAGAAAAAAGAAGGGTCCCACCCTAAACTACCTCCACCATTTAGTGGTGTCAGAAGAGTCAGCCAACAGCCTCTGCATGTCTCATCCTTATCAATAAGGATTTAGTTCTGTGTAGTAGGGGCTGGAGTGTGTGCTTGGAGAGACACTCACCTACAAAGGAAATGTATAATACTTCAAGAGAACCCAGAGCTTTTAGAGGTGGAAGGAATGGTTGAGACCATGGAGGCTTACCTCTTCATTTTCAAGATGAGCTGCCCAAGGCTCAGGAGTTAAGTGTCTTGTTGGAAGTCACAGAGTTGGCTAGAAGTGGCAGAGTTAGGATGAGACTATCAGTCTCGGTTGACAACCCCAGGGCCCACCATGACCATCAGATTGGTCCCATAAGAGGGAATGGGATTTCTTTTCTCCATCACATTTACCTTTTTGTTTTCTCCACCCAGTAGCATTTAACACTTAGCTAGTTTGGAACCCAGCTAAAGGAGATCCAACTTAAGCAATGTCTCTAGGAAAGGACAAACTTGGGGCTTAGTGCTCCTCTAGGAAGTCTTGGGGGGGCATTTGGGAGGCCTCCAAAGTGGGGTCCTGGTGTGACCTCAAGGGTTAAGGGATCAACCAGTCTGATGGTAGGAAAGTGGGTCAAATTCCACTCTCCCCTTGGTAGCCAATCTTGGGGTTTGTCTCCAGCATAACCCCACTCTTATCCCCCACATTGCCTGACTGCTACTTTCCTCTACAATGCAAACTCTTGCCTTTTTCCTTCTGAACCAGGCACCAGATCCTCAGGGGAGTCATGACCTAACTGCTACCTTTGCTCCTATAGCAGCTGACCCATCCAGCACACCTACCCTCTTACCCTCCAGGTCACTCCTCATCTTTGGGGCAGAAGGCCTAGGACAGTCACACAAGATAAGCAAACATGTCTTTGCTGTTGTTGGTGTTGTTCAGTTGTGACACCCTTTGGGGTTTTCTCAACAGAGATACTAGAGTGGTTTGCCATTTCCTTCTCCAGTTCATTTTACAGATGAGGAAACTGAGGCAAACAGGGTCAAGTGACTTACCAGGGGTGATACAGCTGCTAAATGTCTGAGGCCAGATGAACTCAGATGAACTTCCTGACACCAGGCCCAGCACTCTATCCCCTTGCACCACCTAGCTGCCCAAGAAAACATGAATGGTTTGCAAATATACATCAGAGATCTCTTTACATCCTCTTTCTCTTCCCCTTCTTCCAAGGCCACTCCTCTCCAGGACTTCCCTATTACTGTCACAGGCATCACCATCCTTTTAGTCACTCAGGGCAGTGATCTGGCATCATCTCTGACCCCTCACCCTCTCTTATTTCACACAGATGCCAAATCATGTCATTTCTTCCTTCCCAACATCCTCAACATCTGGAATTTGAGCTCCCTCCTCTCTACTCTCAGAGTTCCTTTCCCAACCACTACCCCAGTTCAAATGCTTATCACCTTTCTCCTGGACTATTATGATAGTCTTCTGACTGGTCTCCCTACCTTAAATCTTTCCCTCTTCCAATCCCATGATTCTCTTCAATCACTGCTCTGGGATTAATCAACTCCAATGGCTCCCTAGTGACTCTAGAACCAAATATCATTTCAACTTTATCTTTCATTCTTTTCCAATTTGTATTTTTATAAGTTTTATAATGTACATAATTACTAGAATAGCAGTATGTGAAATAATTTCTAAATTTATAAAGGTAGAAATATTGGGAATGTGTGCTCAAAATTTGTTTTTTGTTTTTTATTGATGAGGTACATGTCTGAAAAAGTTCAGAGATCCTTTTGGAAAAAGCTCTAGACCCAAAGTGAGAGACTTGGCCACTTCCCTCTCCTTTGGTCTTTCTGGGTTTTGATGGCATTGTTTACCAGATATTTAAGTGTGAATTAGGCAAAAAGAGAGTCCAAGGTGCTGTATTGGATAAAGAGTTGGCTTAAGTGTCTGGAGAGTCTATGTTCCAAGTCTCACTGCTCACAGATAACTGACTGTATGACCTCAGACAAGCCCTCAGAGCCCCAGAGAATGGGTGAGAAGGACGAACTACTGAGTCCCAGAAATAGAAACTTCCATTGCCTCTTATGGGTTACAGCACTCAAGACTAAGAAACTAAGTCATGATTCTCTCAAGCTCTGGGTCCCGGGTCAACTATTGGACTGCCACAGTCTGGGCCAGTCACACGTGTGAGTGAGTCACATCCTCAGCCATATACATACCCACTGAGTTGAGATTTCCTGACACCATTATCTTCCCTTAATCATAGTATTAACTTTTAGCAATTTAGGAGAAACAATACTCCCTTGCCTATCACCTTACTTACCATCTTCTCAATGTAAAGCATGAAGAAATGGCAAACAGACTCAGAATTACAGGACCTAACCCTTTATGTGGAGTGGGGCAGAAGGGAAGAGGGGAGGAAAGAGAACAGACATTTATTTTTTAAATAGTATTTTTTTCCAATTACACATAAAGACAATTTTTATTTTTGCCTTTTGGAGGGCAATTGGGGTTAAGTAACTTGCCCAAGGTTACACGGCTAGTTTTTTTTGTGTGGATGTTAAGTGTCTGAGTCCGGAACCAAGCTTGGGTCCTCCTGACTCTGAGGCCGGAACCAAGCTTGGGTCCTCCTGACTCTGGGGCCGGCGCTTTACTCACTGCGTCACCTAGCCTCCCCAAGACAATTTTTTTTTAAAGCAATTGGGGTTAAGTAACTTGCTCAAGGTTACACAGCCAAGTGTTTCTGGGTGGGTGCTAAGTGTCTGAGCCCGGAATTTGATCTCCAGGTCTTCTCAACACTGGAGCTGGTGCTTTTACTCGCTGTGCTACCTGGCCGCCCCTCCAAGACAATTTTTAATGTTCATTTAGAAAAAGTTTTTGAGTGCCAAATTTTCTCCCTCCTTAAAAAGTAAACAATTTGATGTACATTGTATATGTACAATTGTGTAAAACACATTTTCATATTAGTCATGTTATGAAAGAAAAAAAAAACTAAAAAAATACCATGAAAAAAATAAAGTGAAAATAGTACCTCACAACCACCCTGTATGGTATATGCTATTATGATCCCTCTTTTACATTAAAGACACTGAGGCAGATTAAGTGACTTGTCTAGGATCACACAGTTAGAAATCCTGTGAGGCTCGTTTTGAACTCAGGCCTTCCTGACTCCAAGCCCAGTATGATATCCACTACCCCACCTAGCAGGTCCAAATTGTGCATTATTATATTGATGTTCCTAATGCATTGTACCATTGAAATGCTATGACAAATCACTTGAAGCTTAGAAAATATTATCATTATCTAACTTCTTATGTGCTGACCTTTACAACCCTCTTAGGTAGGCAAGGAAGAGATTTTGATTTCATTTTACAGAGATGAAAAATAGGTCTCATTTGCCCGAAGTTGTGAGACAAAAAGCAGGACTATTGGTGACTTGTCCCAGATATTGAAAGGGGGGGGGTGGGTCTTGATCATTCAAATATCCCACTACCAGATCCCTAGAGGCCGTGAAGGGAAGGGCAAAGGAGCAGTGTTGAGGCCAGAGGAAGGGGAAAAGAGATACATTATAGGTCTGGAGGTAGAAAAGAGCCTAGAGGTCCCTTAATTCAACTGTCCTCATGATTCGAAGAGATTAATTGACTTGCCTAACAAAGGCACACTGGTAGGAAAGGATCAGAAGGAGAATTCAAACCCAGGTCCTCTGATTCAAAAGTCAGTACCCGTCCTGCTATATCACATTGCCTCCAAACCTAGGCTGTCCACTCCACTAGTGAATGGACTGTCCTCTGGGCCCATCATATCTCTCCCCCTGCCCCTCCTCAACTATTTTGATTGTAGATAAAAAAAAATTTTTTTGTTATGCTTCTGAGTCAGAACTGGAACTAGAACCTGAGTTTCCTGACTCCTGATCTAGGACCTTTTCCACTTTGAAAGTAGGGACCATAGTCCCCAGTCATCCCAGCCTTCTTCCTCCCCCATCTCTCTCTCCTTGCCCAGATGAGGACACTGGCCCTAAAGGTGACTGTGTGTTCCCTAACAGGTCCTCTGGAGAAAGCTGTCTGTGACCTGGAGCTCCCGGACTCTGAAACAGGAAAGGTGACATACACCACAAATCAGGTCTCCTGGGGTTGCCTGGGCCAGAAATCCCTTAAGTCTACCCGGGAAGTCCATGTCCTCAACCTGAGGTTTCCAAAGGTGAGTGATCCCTTGACCAGCTGACTGCAGGGCAAGCTGTTACAGCACGCTCAAGGGAAGGCTCCCCCAACCTGACACCCTCTCTCCGCAGTAAATAGAACCTTCACCAGCTGTTACTGCCAGGCCTTGATGCCCTGGGGAGAGGGCAATGGCATGGACACCTTACAGGGAACAGTGTAGTAGCTCTTTCTTACCAAGATACCCACCAGAAAACCCTTTGCAAATTTTCCTCAATTTTCTGAGTGCTATAATTAACTAAATGGATTTCTTTATTGGCTGATTGTGGTTGGTAAGGCCAAATAACAATAAATCAACAAGCATTTATTAAGTGCCTAACAGAGTACCAGGCATTGTGGAATACAAAGACAAGGGAAATAGTTCTTGTCCTTGAGAGACAGACAAAAGACAGATGGATAGACAGACAGATGGATGGATGGATGGGTGGGTGGGTGGGTGGATGGGTGGGTGGTGGGTGGATGGATGGATAAATAGTTTGAACAAACATCTGTTAGGCACTTACTTTGTACCAGGCACAGTGCTGAGCACTAGGGGTACAAATACAAGCAAGCAAGACAGTCCCTACCCTCAGGAAGCTTACATTTTAATGGGGAAAGACACAGAAACATTGATGGTCAATTTTTGCTCAGCATTCATTCCCTCTTAGCCTTGGAGCTGTAATGGGTATGTGATGACAAAAAATGAAGCTCTCTCTGTCCTCAAGGAGCTTACATTCTGTTCATCTATTTCACGTCTGCTAAACCTTCTTGCAGTTCTGAGTCCTATGATCCTCTCTAGGACTCAGGCAGGGGCCCAGCTGCTTCCCTCCAAGCAAGATACAGAAGGAGCATTGACTGGCCCCAGGTTCCACAGTCTGTGAGAATCCTTAACCTTGTGACCTTTCTTGACCTGAGGCCTCCTCTATAGGTCATACTCCAAAGGAGAGAGAATTTCTCTCATGGAATCTGGTGATTTCCTAAAGTCATGAGTTTTCCATATGTGGCCTAGTTGGACATAGCCAATACAGTCCTTGGTTAGGGGGTCTGAGGGGAGATAACTTCCCCTCTGGGGCAAGCAGCATGTGGCACCTTCAAGTAGATGAGCCATCAGGAAATGCACCCTTGTCTGGCCTGGCTCTCCTATCTCTGATGGTTCTGGGAAGCTTCTCCTGGGAACAGGGGCAGGGCTCCATTAAAGGTGCCCACCAAGTCATATCATGACCCACAAGAGACAGGAAACCACTGTCGGGTGTCTCATAGGTTCCAGTCAGGCCCCCTGTTCTGAATTGTGATAAGACAGCCTCAGTATAAACATTCCTCTCAAACCCAGGCCAGTAGGACTGATTCAGCTCTTACGTAGATTCTAGTATCTTAGTATCCAGTATTCTTCTCCCTTGAGCAACATTGGCTGGAAATGCTGAGATTTGAGGATTTTCTGATAATAAGACAGTGACTCATTCTTGATGACAATGGCCAATCCTGTCAAAAAAAACAGAACAGAGAAGGCTCCTTCTAGTCCTCAGGCAAGGGAGTAGGGGATTCCTGCCACCTCCCCTGGGGCCAACTGGGATATGAATAGAGAATTCACTGGTATAGGGAATTCCCAGGTAAGGACACTCCCTCTACCAATACAGATTGGTACATTCTCTGTAACACTCAGAGTTACATAGAGAGCCAGGAGGTTGAGTGCTTTGCCCAGAGTAACACAGCCATTAATTACTTAAAAAAAAAAAAGGATCATTTATTTATTTTTACCATTCATTTAAAATTTTTTTTGAGTCCCAAATTCTCTCCTTCTCTCCAGCCCCTCCCCCATCCACTGAGAAGGCAAGCAACATGATATCAATTATACATGTGAAGACGTATAAAAAATGCATGCAAAACACATTTCCTTATTAACCATGTTGCAAAAAGAAAAATTAAAAATGGAAAAATCATGCTTCAATCTGTACTCAGACTTCATCAGTTCTCTCTCTGAAGATGGATAGCATTGTTCCTCACAAGTCCTTCAGAATTGTGTTGGATCATTGTCTTGATCAGAGCAGCTAAGTCTTTCATAGCTGATTATCATGACAATGCTGCTGTTACTATGTACAATGTTCTCCTGGTTCTGCTCACTTCACTTTGCATCAGTTCATATAAGTCTTCTCAGGTTTTTCTGAACCCATCCCTTTCATCATGTCTTATAGCACAATAGCATTCCATCACAATCATTATGTGCTATAGCTTGTTCAGCCATTCCTCAGTTGATGGGCATCCCCTCAGTTTCCAATTCTTTGCCACCATGGATAGAGCTGCTACAAATATTTGTGTACATATAGGCCCTTTCCCTTTTTGTTTTTTATCTCTTTGGGACACAGACCTAGTAGTGGTATCGCTGGGTCAAAGGGTATGTACAGTGTTCTAGCCCTTTGGGCATGGTTCCAAATTGCTCTCCAGAATGGCTGGTTCACAATTCCACCAATAGAGCCATTATTATTATTATTTATTATTAGAGGCAGGACCTGAACCCAGGTCTTCCACGCTTAGAGGTCAGTTCTCTAACTATTACACTATGTTTCTAACTGATACAATAACAATAATAGTGATAAAAATAATAGCTAAGGGGAGGCTAGGTGGCACAGTGAAT
This sequence comes from Petaurus breviceps papuanus, assembly GCF_028583685.1. Taxonomy (NCBI): domain Eukaryota; kingdom Metazoa; phylum Chordata; class Mammalia; order Diprotodontia; family Petauridae; genus Petaurus; species Petaurus breviceps. Next base: position 11,292,783 of record NW_027187344.1, read on the forward strand.
AGAGCACCAGCCCTGGAGTCAGGAGGACCTGAGTTCAAATTTGGCCTCAGCCATTTAGCACTTACTAGCCATGTGACCTTGGGCAAGTCACTTAACCCCAATTGCCCTACCTTCCCTCCAATAAGCAAAAAAAAAAAAAGCTAAAAATAAGTTAGCATTTACATAGCTGTTAAGGTTCAAGAAATATCTTTGCAAATATTATCGCATTTAATCTTAACTACCAGTGGTGTTAAATTGAAGTAAAAACAGGGGTCACTAATTTATGCCAACGGATCCCTGTGAGCTACATACCCACTTAGTTTTAAAATATGTTATACATGTTTTATTATATTTTAATTTATTTTGATAAATATTTCCCAATTTCATTTTATTCTTTTTTTTTTTTTAAAGCAATTGGGGTTAAGTAACTTGCTCAAGGTTACACGGCCAGTTATTATTTCTGGGTGTGGTGCTGAGTATCTGAGACCGGATTTGATCCAGGTCATCCCGACACTGGAGCCGGTGCTCTTACTCGCTGTGCTACCTGGCCGCCCCTCATTTTATTCTTAAAAAAGAGGCTGTGTTAGATACCTCCATTCACAATAGTTCTATGAGAAGCTATTATTTTCCCCATTTTATAGATGAGGAAACTGAGGTAAGCAGAGGTTAAGTTACTTGCCCAGGATCACATAGTAAGTGTCTGAGGCTGGATTTGAACTCAGGTCTTCCTGTTGACAGGTAGAGTACTTGACATCCTCTTACAGTGTGGAAAGTATTGGGGTCCATCTCCAGTTATCCTGATCTGTATCTTGGCTCCAGAGGAGAGAGTGAGACTGGTGACTTTGCACAGCCCTGTGTTACTTAAATCCAATTCACCTGAAAGTCAGGATATCACTTTCCTGATGTCATGGTCCTCTTCAAGAACAAAGGACAGACAACAATGTTCCCCTATGTTACCTCCTCCTGACAAGGACCCTTGTCGGCAGGAATGCGATTATTAGAGGGGTTTCATATTATTCTGTTGGGCATCTAGGTGGCACAGTGAATAGAAGGCTGAACCTGGAGTCAGGAGGACCTGGGTTCAAATTTGGCCCCAGACACTTACTAGCTATGTGACCCTGAGACAGCCACTTCACCCAGTTTGCCTCAGTTTCCTCATCTATAAAATGGGTTGGAGAAGGAAATGGCAAACCACACCAGTATCTTTGCCAAGAGAACTCCAAATGGGGTCACAGAGAGCTGGCTATGACTGAAAATGACTGAACAACAAAATATTCAAGTACAGCAGGCTGCAGGAGGCGGTGTGGACAGTGCATAGAGCACTGGACTTGGAGCTGGGGAGACCTGCATTCGAATGTGGCCTCAGACACTTACTAGCTGGTCAAGTCTCTTGGCCTCTCTCCACCTCAGTTTCATCACTGACAGAATGAAGGTAACAATAACACCTCCTTCCCAGAGCTCTTGTGAGGACAAAATGAGGTAATATTTGTAGAAGATTTTGCAAACCTTTAAGCAAGGTTAAAGGCTAGCTATTGTTATTACTACTTTTAATGTGTGAGGGGAAAGTTCATAAGACTATATATGTAAAGTACTTTGGAAAACCTTAAAACATCCCACACATGTGAGCTTTTGTGGTTCTTCCCATTCTCCTGATGAGAAGACTGAGGCCCAAGGTGTAGTGACTTGCCGAGGTCGCACAGTGAGTCTGTGGCAGAGCTGAGGCTAGAATGTGATGTATTTCTTCCCTGCATTCTGCTGCTTCTCTGGATGGTCAGACGAGACGGGAATCAGAGCCCCAGGGGCTTGGTGAGCAACAGCTTGTTGGTGTCTGGGTTGGGGCTGACAGACAGCCGGCTCCTGACTGAGCTTGGGTGGGAGGGAACCTGGAAGGGGAGAGGGAGGAGGACCAGCCACATGGCTCCACTCCTAGAAGAATTACTGGAAGCTGCTTTCTATAAGTGACTCCCAACTTGCAGAAGACAGAGAGACAAAATTCCCTTTCCCGCAGTTGCTGGGTCCATCAACAATGGTCTCTGGAAAACACAGGCAATAAAAATAGAAACGGAGGCCCCACATGGCCTGGGGGGGAGGGAGAGAACCCTAGGGTCAGGCAGGGGCCTGGAGGCCTGGTCTGGAGCTCTCATTTTCCCTTCTGGAAGTCACATGAGCCTAACCGGGATCATGGCATGGGGGGTGCAGGGGGAGGCTTTCTGCTGCCAGGCATCTATTAGGGCTAGGCTCAAGAAACCCAACACACGGAACCAACCTCACTGTCAGTGTTCTTGTTCAGTTGTTTCAGAAATGTTTGACTCTTCATACCCTGTTTGAGATTTTCTTGGCAAAGATAATGGAGTGGTTTGTCATTTCCCTCTCCAGCTCATTTTACAGATGAGGAAACTGAGGGTTAAGTGACTTATCCAGGGTCCCACAGCTAGGAAGTGTCTGAGACTAGATTTGAATTCATATCTTCCTGACATAAGGACTGGCACTCTATCCACTGTGCCTCCTAGAAGAGACCATAGAGGTCATCCGATTCTCTGTTTTTTGGAGGGCAATTGGGGTTAAGTGACTTGCCCAAGGTCACATGGCTAATTTTTTGTGTTAAGTGTCTGAGACCACATTTAAACTCAGATCCTCCTGACTCCAGGGCCGGTGCTGTATTCACTGAGGTCATCTGATTCTTAAAGAATTACTTGAGACAGGGAGAGGTTAAGTGACTTTCCCAGGGTCACACAGTTAGCAAATGTCAAAGGCAAGATTTGTACCCAGGTCTTCCCAACTCCAAGTCTAGCTCTCTATTCCCTATGCCAAGCTGCCTCAGTGAGAGTGCTAATGCACGTATGCAAGTCAGGCCAGTACCAGCAAACACATCTCCTTTACTCTGAAGGTGCTCTTTGTGTTTCTATGAAATGATTCATCTGCAGGCAGTCCTGCTTTACCACTGTGTTTACCGCCTTGTTCCCTTGTTGTGTTGCTTCAACCCCGATAAGTCTCAGTTGCCCTCTCTGTAAAATGGGGGACTGGTACTTTCCAGCCCTAACATTCTAGGATCCTGTGAACAGTAAGATCAACATTCTGCTACCAACTCTTAGGGATTTTCCCAGGTGACTTTTTCTAAAAATCTCCAATGACAGAGTGAGAGGAAGGGGTGACATGAGAGTCCTGGCCCCTGCACTGTCAGCAGTGTCCAGCTCTTGGGCAGACAGCCTTCATTGCCCCAGATGATAAACTTGCTACGGCTGAGTTCATCTTGGTCACCCGCAGGCTTCCTGAGGACATGAATGGGTTCTTCGCTGTGATCCCCAGGGCTCACAGCAATGCTCTGAGGGTCATGTGCTCCTCTTCCTCCTCCTGCCCTGCAGGTTCTGTGATCCCCAGGCTGGCAGACAGGCCTGATGCAGCCTGGCTGGCACTGGCCTTCTGCCTCGGCTCTGTATGTCCCCCCCGCCCCCCTCCACAACCTGACCTCTTCCTACCTTTCCAATCTTCTTACATCTTACCCCACTCCCTGCACTTTATCATCTAGCTACAATGGCCTCCTTTCTGTTCCTCACACACACAACCACTCGTCTTCCACCTCCATGCATTTGTACTCCCTGTATATCCCTCCCCACCTCACCCCCATTCCCATAACACAGTCCCTTCCTCTCTGCCTCTTAGCTTCCCTGGCTTCCTTCAAAACTCAGATCAAATCCTGCATGCATCTTCTGGTCCCCTTACCTCCACCTCACTAACTTTCCCCTGAGATCATCTTCCTAGAGAGCAGGGACTGTCTTTTGCCCTTTTTTGTATTCTCAGTGCTTAGCACAGTACATGCCATATAGCAGGCATTTAATAAATGCTTATTGTCTAACTAAATGTATATATTGTGAGGGTAGGGACTATTTGTTTTCCCTTTCTTTGTATCCCCTGTGATGTGACCTCAGAGACTCACTAGCTGTCTGACACTGGTCGGGTCATTTAATTTCTTTTTTTTTTTTTTGGAGTGGGGAGAGCAGGGTAATTGAGGTTAAGTGACTTGCCCAAGGTCACACAGCTACTAAATGTTAAGTGTCTGAGGCTGGATTTGAACTCAGGTCCTCCTGACTCCAGGGCCGGTGATCTATCCACTGCACTACCTAGCCATCCCACAGGTCATTTAATTTCTCTTTACCTTCATCCACTGGAAAGGGAAATGGCAAACCACTCTAGTATCTTTGCCAAGAAAACCACATATGGGATATGACAAGGCAGACACAAATGAACAACAAAAAGTGCTTAGTAAATGCTTGTCAGTCTGTCTGAGGGCCCACCCGAGGCACAGCAGAAATCCCCTCTACTCCATACCTACCAGGTGGTCATCCAGGCTCCACTTTCAAGAGCACCAGGAAATAGAGTGCTGCGCAGGTACCCTTTCCCATTGTTGGGTAGTTGGAGGTTTTTTGTGTTGAGATGAAATCTGCCTTTCTGACGCTCTCATCCATTACTCCTCATTTAGTACTCTGGGGCCAATCAGAACGAGACTGATAGCCCTTCCAGTGTGGAAGACAGCTATCTTCTCCCTGAGTGTTCTCCAGGCTTAATTGCCCCAGTTCCTTCATTTCCAATCCCTCTTTGGCACCGTTATGAGTTCACTCATCATCCTGGTTTGCCCTTTATGGCCAGCCTCCAGTCTGGCAGAGCCCTTCCTAAGGTATGGCAGACAGCTCTGTACTCAGTGCCCCAATCCTGAATCTTTCCTGCTCTTAATTCTAATTCCTTTCATGGTGCCAAAAAAGTGCTTGTTTTTGTCTCTCGGAGAAAACTGAAAGCTCTGTGTGGGCAGGCCACATGTTATAGACTGCAGTGTATACCTCACAGTACCTGACACAGAGCTGGTCACACAGAAAGTTCACTATCCAGGGTATCCCTAAAGTCTGGACACATAGGAAATCTCATTAACTATGCATGTTTTCAAGAAATGAAATTAATGAAATTTTCAACAACATTTAATTTAATTAGCATAAATTTTAGCTATGACAATTTCATATGGAATAAAAGCTTTTATTAGCTATTGGGGACTATTTTCCATATTAATGAGATTAATTTAATTAATGAGATTATATGTCTCCTATGTCTTCCTATGAAATCTCATTTATGCTAATTAAATAAAATGTTGTTGAAAATTTCATTCACTTCATTTCTTAAAAATATGCATAGTTAATGAGATATCCTATGTGACCAGGCTTTACAGATACCCTGTACAAAATGGTGCTTTAATCTTGACAACTCAATGCAAGTGTGAGATAGGAACTGGACCAGGGTTAATTGCTGGCTCTGGAAAGCCAGTTGTTAAATTTTCAGTGGAAGTATTTATGCCTCAAACGTCTTCCAATACTACAAATCAGGGCTTGGTTTATTGGTTTATTATAGATTGTTTCATTGATTTGTCTAGACTTCAGAAAGTGATGAAAAATGCTAATCTGCTAAAGTAGATTAAACTTAAAAGTGTGTCCTTTGTACACTTTTTCCCCCCTTGGGGAGTCAGTTGTTAAACATTTATCAGCACACTACTGAACTGGAGTTATGATTTCTGAGTATAGGGATTTTGAGGATGTGAAAGTTCCCTCTACCAGTGTGGGTTGGCACCTCCTTTGTTACTATTTAGTTGATTAGTCATGTCCAACTCTTTGTGACTCCATTTGGGGTTTTCTTGGCAAAGATACTGGAATGGTTCGCCATTTCCTTTTCTAGATCATTTTACAGATAAGGAAACTGAGGCAAACAGGGTTAAATGACTTGCCCAGGATCACACAGCTAGTAAGTGTCTGAGGTCAGATTTGAACTCAGTTCTTCCTGACTGCAGGCCCAATGCTCTATCCACTGTATCCATTTAACTGCACCTTAAAGAGCTGCTTATAGAGATGGTTTCAGAAAAATCTGGAAAGACTTATATGAACCGTTACAAAGTGAAGTGAGCATAACCAGGAAAACATTGTACACAGTAACAGTAATATTGTAATGATGATCAACTGTGAACAACTCAGCTTCTCTGGTCAATGCAATGAGTCATGACAATTCCAAATGACTCACAGTGAAAAATGCTGTCCACTTCCAGAAAGAGAACTCATGAACTCTGAGTGTCATTGGAGCATATTTTTTTCATTGTACTTTTCTTGTTTTATTTTGCACCATCGTTAATATGGGGAAATGTTTTGCATGATTTCACATGTATAGTTAACGCAGTGTTGCTTGCCTTCTCAGTAGGTGGGGGGAGGGGCTGGAGAGAGGGAGAGAATTTGGAACTCAAAATTTAAAAAAATGAATGCCAAAAATAAATTTTTTTTGTTAAGAGTTGCCTAGAGCACAGACAGTTTTAGTGACTTGTCAAACATCACACAGCTAGTATGTAGCAGGGAGTGGAGGGGAATCAAATCTTCATCTTCCCACCAAGTCCAGCTCTCTACTGTCTCACTACTGCCTGTCATCATACAGGGCATATGTGATTATCTCCACTTTACAAGTCAGGAAAGTGAGTCTCAGAGCACTTAAGTGACCAGGAACATATACTTTATTAAATGCAGAAGTCAAAACTTGAACTCAGATCTTCCTGATTCCAAATCTAGTTGTCTTTAGTCAGGAAGGCTCATATTCCTGAGTTCAAATCTGGCCTCAGACACTTGTTAGCTGTGTGACCCTGGGGAGGTCTCTTAATTCTGTTTGCCTCAGTTTCCTTATCTGTAACATGAGCTGGAAAAGGAAATGACAAACTACTCCACGATCTTTGCCAAAAAAACTCCAAATGGGGTTGCAAAGAGTCAGACACAGCTGAAATAATTGAACAAAAACAAAATTTCATGTAACTGGCAAATGTATTTTCATGTTCCAGTCTCACCTCACCAGGTTACAATTGGTATTACAGCTCATGCTCAGATTTTTACCACTGGAGTGACCTGAGACCTGAGAATTGATTCTCTGATGATTCCTAGGACAGTGTAGGGCTCAAGGATCCCCAGTTTGTGGGGGAAATCATTGCAGCTTCCTCACCCAAACACTATACATTACTCTACACATTTATTGAAGTGAGATCTGGTTATAATGAATATCCAAAGTAGCCCCCAAAAGTCTGGGGAGGGTGTAGAAGAAGACTTCTTCTCCCTTTGTCTCTAGTTGTGAGGGGGATTATGTACTGGTTCTGTATATGTTCATTTATTCATTCAACAAGCATTTATTAAATTCCTACTGTACGCAAGGCTCTATGCCTTGATGCAGTAGAAACAAAGCAAAACCAAAAACTCAAGGAGTATATATGTAAGCATGCGTACACAATGCATATGTGTGTACAGATGTATAGGTACACGTGTGTATAATATATTTATAACACATGTATAATTCCATACTTATATACCTCAGAAATAGGCTTCAAATCAAGGCTACACAATATTGTGTACACACACGTGTATATGTATGTGAACATACATATATGTATATACTGGAATTGATATGTACATGCAGGTATATTGTATGTGTACTGGTGTGTGTTGGCATGTGTGTGTACATGTAGGTATATTATATGTATATCTGTGTATTGTGATACACATATATACACATCTTTTTTAGGACCAGTTAAATGGTCTACCTTATTCTCCATCATTGGGTCATAGGATTTGGAAGGGAATTTAGACAACATCTAGTTTAATCCTCCTCAATTTATCTTTAAATACGTTTTATTTAAAGACACCTTCTGTCTTTATAACATAGCCATTTCAATGCCTCCATTCAGATTGAACCTTTCTTTGTGCAAAAGAAAAAGAATTAGCAAAAACATCCCACGCAGTGCCCACATCTGATACTCTGCGCAGCATTCTGTGCTCGGCGTCCCCTGCCTGTCTACCTAGAGCTCCCTGCCCCAACACTGACATTTGACACATGGTCACACAGGAATGAGTGGCAAAGTCATTTTTTCTGACTCCAAATCCAATGTAATCTCCACTACTCTACCTCCTCTAGACTGCTAAGCAATGCCAGGGGCATAGGAAGGAAGGGGTTGGAAATGTATCCCCACAAATCAGAGGGAGAACCTCTCATTGTACCCTCAGAAGAGCTAACTTTGGTTGCCATGTGAGCTCTGACTGTTGTCTTTGTCTCTTTATCTTTCTGTCTATCTCTTTTTTTCCCAGGGTGTCTCAGAATTGAAGCTGACTATTCAGGTCAGCAAGGAGAATGTCCCACAGCCTGGAGATGTCCATGTTATCCTCAATGTCCAGAGTCCCATTATTCTCTTGCTGCAGGACCCAGAAATCCCAGTCAACCTTTCCTTGGTAAGGGCTTTGGGCAAGAGTCATGGGAAGGTTGGCAAGAGGGACAGGTAGGTCCCATCTGGACAGATACAGGGAGGAAATATTGGCTGCAGCCTTGATTAAGGTATATCTCTATGTCCTTGGGTCTCTGTCTTATTATTTACTGTCTCAAATCTCTTCATACTTTATTTTTGCTCCCAGAAAAGCAAATACCATAATCTAGGCCTGACCTACCTTATAGAGCCAGATCAAATGAGATTATAGTTGATATGATCATTAAGACCCTTTGTGACCATGGACAAAGCACACTCCCTTCCTGAGAGTCAGTTTACTCACTTGTCAAATGAGGTTGGATTAGTTTAGGTTGCTGTCATAGACCCCTTTAGCATATGGTGAAACCTATGCACTCCCCCAATAATATTTTAAGATGCATCAAATAAAATACATAGGATTACAAAGGAAACCAATTACAATGAAATATATTTATCAAAATCCTTAAGAAAACAAATTTGCATACCTCAAGCTAAGAACCCCTGGACCAGATGTGTTCAATGTCCTAGTGAGTTGATTCTATGAAATTCTAAGTAAGGCATGAGAGTTCTTGAAAAAGTTAAAATGCACAACACAAATGTGAAAGATTATTGTTGCCTCTCCAAATGGTGATTTCTAGGGTCCCTTTTCACACAAAGTGAATTTAGTTAGAGATTCTTCAAACCTCTCACTCTCATTTCATCCTTGGTTAGATCCTCTACCACCATCTCCAGACTTAGCCCTTGGGGGTGGGCTGAGAAGGGGGGAGGAAGGGTGAAAGGTAAGAGGAGAGAAAGTTGTAGGACCATAAACTCAAAGAATCTTAGGATACCAGTGTTAGAAAGGGACCTTAAAAGTCATTTAGTCCAACAGCCCACCCAGGACAAGAATGCCTTCTGCAAGCATCTCTGACTAGTCATTCAGTATCTGCTTAAACACCTCCCTTGGGGGCTCATTCCACAAGGCAGCACATTCTATTGTTGGACAGCTCTAGTTAGGCTAATGGATCAATCAAGAAGCATTATTTAAATCACTCACTATGTGCCTGACACTGTACCAAATGCTGGGAACTGAAAGACAAGAAAAAAAGAAAAGAAAAACAGTCCTTGCCCTCAAGAAACTTACATTCTAATAAAAACTCACATTTATAACATTTTAAGGTTTACAGAGCACTTAAACATTATCTCAGTTGAGCCTCATAATAATCCTCTTATGAGGTAAGCACTATATGTGTTATTATCCCCATTCTACAAGTTAGGAAACTGAGACTCAGAGAAGCTTAGTGATTTGTTCTTCATTATATTAGCTAATAAGCATCAGAGGCAGGATTGAAAATTGACTCACTTCAAATCCAATGCTCTTTCCATTAGACCAAAACTGCCTTTGGGGACCAATTAATCTAATAGCTGAGACACAGAAGACACAAGATACACGCCAAGGAGGCACATAAACAGGCAAGCTGAGGAACAGCTGGCTCAGACTCTTAAGCCAAGTGCTGAGAGAGAGTCTGGAAGAACTGGACAGAACCTCAATCTCTGTCCTCCAGACTCAGTGAAACTCCCTGTCTCCCACAGCTAGGATTGCTTCCCCCTGCCAACAGATATTAGCAGCTGCTGATCTCAGAAGAAACAACATAAGGGGGAGGAGGGGGATGGAGGAGAGAGATGATTGGAGGGGGGGAGAGCGCACTAGAGAGAGAACTAGAGAGATGAGAGACAGATAAAGTAGAGAAAAAAGAAAGACACAAAGAAACAGAAAAAAAATGAATAGCAGGAAAAGATGGTGGGGGCCAGAAAGGGAAGGGGGAAAAGACAGAAAAAAACATAAGAAAAGGCTGAGAGAGGGTCAGAGACAGATTGAAAGGTATGTGTTCAGGAATGGGAGGGGGAATCAGACAGTAAATAGCAAATCAGAGTCTGTTATCTTTCACCAGAAAGGTAAAGTCCTCCGATACCATGTAGTTTGACCCCTTCATATTAGATGGGGAAACTGAAACCCAGATCTGGGCATGGGCTTGTTCAAGGTCACTCCATGGCAAAGCCAGAACTAGACCCCAGGGCTCTTAAATGGATGCTTTCTGCCAGAGCATCTTGGGACATGTGGAGCTACATACTCCCTCCCCTTAGTCCTCCTTGGGCAATTTTCTTGCCTGCTGGCAGCCTGCCCCTGCCCTGGTGAGTGATCTGAGCCCTAAGCCAGCAGGGATCTGAGAATGACTCAGAGGACATAAGAAGGGGCCTGAAGTCCAGAGCAGGAAGGTGTTAGCCAACTCTGGCTCCAGCTGGGGCTATGGGGCCTGGTGCCCAGGGGAGGGGGGGAGCCAAACACCTTCCTCTCAGCGGCTAATAATACCCTGGACGAATAGACAATGGCGGGAACAGTGACTGGTATCTGATGTATTACGGGGCACTCATACAGGGCCGTGAGCATGACTTCTGAATGCCACTTCTTGAATTGAATTCAATTCAATCCAGAATTGAAAAAAGACAGGACCACACAACCAGGGTCTCCCACAAGAGGTCCCCTTCAACTTCCTCTCTACCCTTGGCCTTGATCGAATTTAACAGACATAGGGGCTATAGGGGTGAGGGTTAAGGAAAAACCCCAAGGCTAACCTTCAGAAGGGATGGATACATTGCAAGGGGGTTTGCTTATCTCTTTGTGGACCAGAGGGCTGCTCCCCTTCTATACATCAGAAAATGCTAAGACCCTTAGGGTATGGGGGAAAGAAGCTAGGGGAAGTGGTCAAGGATGAGGGAGGGTGGAAATTAATGGAAGCAGGTCCAGTTGGGAGATGGGGGAATCTTGACATGGCCCTATGACTAGAAGGGACCTCCAGACGTCATCCAATCCAACTCTGCTTCCAAACCACCTCAGACAGCTGTTGCTCTGTCCTCAATTTTAAAGAATAACTCATCAATCTGGTGTTTGACCCCTTTCATTTCCCCTTGCTCATCTTTCATTGGAGGGTCCTGAAGGCCCTAGCTGCCCCTCAGCTGTCCCTTCTCAGGTGAAATTCTTCCTTTTCTAAATCTCATTCATCCTGCTTAAGAAGTCAGGCCCCTCCGTGAGAGGCCACTGCTGCCTCTGAGCTCTCACTACACTTCTGTCCATGCCACTTAGAGAACATTTGGGCCTCTTCTGTCTGGTATTGTTCTTTTCTTAGCTCTCCAAGTAGACAGGAAGCACCCCACAGGCAAGGACTTTCCTTTCTCTGGCTCTCCCATGGCAGCTAGCACAAGGCTTTGAGGAGAGCTCTAGTTAGGCTAGTGGATGGGCAGACCATAGGTGCTTTGGAAATGAGGGTCAAAGGATTGAAATAGCCTCTCATCCTCAGCCCTCCTGCTAATCTCTCCCTTTGCCTTCTTGTCCTAGGCCCCAGCCCCTAGCCCCTAGCCCCTAAGGATTCCAGGAATAGGGATGGGGGTGGAGAGATTCAAGATATTTCTTGGAGAGCAACTGGGCCCTTCAGAGAGGGTTCAGGCTCAGGGTCATCCCTAAGGGTGACTACAATGTAAATTCCATCCCATAACATGCATATGAGGTCAGGTTAAAATGAACACTCAGTCTTTTAAAGGAGGGGAAGAAAGTCCCCAGGGAGCAGTTTGGGAAGTAGAAAGAAAGTGGCCGGGGCAGACTCATCACTTTGGTGATGGGATGTTATAGACTGGCTGTATACATTAAAGTCTTGACTTTTTAACTCCAGTTGAAGAACCCTTGTGCAGGGATGTGCTGGTCAATGTTTAACAATTGGCTTTCCCTATGAAGACACACTTTTAAGTTTAATCTGAGATATTAACATCTTCTCCATCACTTTCTTAGGCCTGGATAATAAAAAAAAAAAAAAACGAACCAATAAATCAAATCCTGATTTGTAGCTTTTTCTGCTTTCCCAGGTGTCAATGCTCACACTGAAAATTTAACAATTGGCTTTCTGGTCCAGGCTGGCTCTAGGACACCCCTGCTTGTCCTCCCCATCAGCGGCCTCTCTGATTTACAGACCAGTTGTCTGGCCCCCTCAACAGAGCTGGAACTGACATGTTTCCATGCCTCAGGGTAAACTTCACAAAATATGCCCAGGAAAGCAGGATAGAAAAGCACCTGCAACTTTCTAATGTAGGTGGATATCCTCCAAGGGACCAGGGTCTACGTCTCTCCCCATAGAGCCAAAAAATGCCACTCCATGGGAAGTGCTCCAAATCTAGCTTCTGCTACATTAAAACACATTCAGCTGGGGGTGAGCCACAGACTTTGATACATAGAAAGATTAATGCCAACTGGAACAGCTCACATGAAGACCACAGTGTGGCAACCCCTGGAGAAGAAACTTGTCTGGTAGCTTCCAGCTTTTATTAATCATTTGTGCTAACTAGCTGCTAAGTTCAGCTGTTTCTACCTCACTGAAAGAGCATAAGTGCTATCAGAACCCTCTAAATGTTTATGCCCTGGGTCAAACTCCACTCACTTTGCCCTGGGTTTGGCTCTGCTTTTCTCAGTATTGACAGCCTTTCCACAGGATATCGCTGCTTAGAAGAGCAACTTTCTGAGAATTTCTCTCATCTCCTTAGGATCCTACAAAGGTCTTCTTCCAAGAACAATATAGCAACTACAGTTTCTTACCAGACTTCTCCCAAATGGACGAGCTTCTCAACTGGGCCCAGAGAATCCATGGGGACATTACCTCGTATGCAGAGATGGATGACCCCCAGAGCATCGTCCTCCACGTGGGCCAAGGTCAGCTTCCTCAAGGGAGGGGCCTCCTTGAGGCCCAACCTTCTTTTCTCCAAGTCCCATTCCATTTCCTTGTAGCAGTGCTAACACCCACTGCTAAAACTGGATAAGACCTTAGGAACTGTCTTCTTCAACATGATCCCTCCCCCATTCCCCAGTTGTTTTTTTTCAAGGATAAAGGAAACTGGGATCTGGAAAAAAGGTGAAGCGACTTGCTAGCAGTCAATACACAGTATGGTGGCAGAGGGAGATGCCCCATTTTTCTTTTTCTTGACATGAATAATACCATTCTAGAGTAACTTCCAATTCTTTCAAATGTGTTAAACAGTCACATCTAACCTGAATGTTATACCTCCCTTTACCCGGCTTTTCACGAAGTGTGGCTCGGAAGAGAGACCCTCTCTCAGACCCTTGAAGACAATATCAGAACAACTGATTAGAAAGTCTTTGCAGCCATTCCCTTGGAAACCCAACAAACTGCCCCCAAGGCCAGTGATTGTCCCATTGTGAGCCAGCGTGACCAAGTGTGTTTTGTACAAGTACTTGCAGGAAATTGTTCATTGTCAGAAGCCTCCTTGACCCACAGAGACACAATATGTGCCAAGTGTTGCTGCTCCTGGCCCAGGCTTGTAACTTAGCATATAGAATACATTTTTTTACTGACGTATTCTAAATTGCATTGAAGTAGGTCTCTTTGCCCTGTAAGCAGAAAGAACAGAGGAAGCAGCAGAGCCAGAGCTTGAATTAAACTCTTTTGATTCCCAGTCCAGTGTCCATGTCAGCAGAGGTTCATGATGTCAGCACTCTCCAGGCTCCCAGTAGCTCAGGACCCCCCCCTCCAGCAGCCTCCCCAGGGCAATGCATAGAAATTGCAAAGCCCTTGTAGATATTTTAGAATAAACCCTCATCTTTCAGGTGAAGACACCAAAACACTCAGAAGTAAAAATGTTTTGGTCAAGGTTATACAGCAACTTAGTAGTAGGGCTGTGACTAGCACTCAGGTCGTCAGATTTCTAGTCAAGACCCTTGACATTATTGTCTGGAGGGCAAGACTTTCACTAACTGGTCCTCCCACCCTTCTTAAGGTGCTTAGAGTTTCCTTCATGCTGGTAGCTGTGCTGGGCCAGATCTGTCTTCCTTTGGGAGGTCCTCAGCCCACTGTGGGTGGGCAGCTATGCATGGCTGGTTGGATGACCTCTCAACTCTATTCTCTCTATCAACTCCTCAGCCCTAACATCTACAATCCCGTGCGTCCCAGAGTCTGACTTCAACATGGGCAGCACCCTAACATGGGAGGCCATTGCACAAGGGGTCAGAGGCTGTCGCTTCAGCAATGTGCCGGGCAAGAAAGTGGCTCACATTCTGAAGGTCACACAGGGTTCCTCAAGCAGGTAATGGAGCTAACCCAGGGGCCCCAGTCTGGCCCCCCTCTTGTCTCCCTGGAGTTCTTCCTATTTGTTACACCAAGGTCCCATACCTCTGCCAGTGACTCCACTCTTTTATCAGCTCATCACAGCTTGCTCCCAGCCCCTGGGGTTGCTGCTTTTCTGACTTGTTCACATGATTTCTGTCACCAGTCTCCATAAAATGGTCCCACTGCTCAACTCCCAATGGCAGGACATATTCTCCCAGGAGGTCTCTCCTCCTTATGCCTAATTATGTGGGTATTGGGGTGGGGGTTCTTGTAGTCTTCAGACAGTGGAGGTGAAGATGGACCTGAGCTGCCCTTTGGGGAATCCAGCTCCCACATTGGAGACTGTGCTGATCCTGCAGGGACCTCCCAATGTCAATTGGCTGATTGACTCCAACCACAATGTGCAGATCGGGGTGAGCCCAGGTTCCTACCCCCTCCTTCCTCTGTCTTCCTCTCACCTAGGGATGGGGGGAGCTAACTCCTTGATACCCTGTGTGGATAAGGTCAACTATTTTAGCCAACTCTCAGTTTTCCCCATATAGTTTATTCACTTTGGGGAAGGTTACTGAGTTAAAGACTGTTAGAATTGGAAGGGCTGTGGAAAGAGGGGCTTAGGATAAGAAGCTCTGGGGAGGGTTCCCAGCTCTTTGGGCCTAAGGGTAAGAAGGAAGAAAATGGTTTTCACTGTACAGTGCTCCTTTCTCTTCTCTCCCATTCCTGTCTTTGCTCCTCTCTTCTGCATTTACCTTTCCATCTTCCCTTGATCTCTTTCTCTTCCATCTTCTCACCCTTTATCTTCGCTTCTTCCTTTCTCTGCCTTCCTCCCTTCTCTCTTTTCCCTCTCAATCCCTGCTTTCCTTCTTCCCCATCACCCCTTCTCTGTCTTTCTCTGTCTCTCTCTCCCTACCTCAGACCACAGGTGAATACTCCTTCAAGATCTTTCCCAACAAGAACATCCCTGGCTCCATCCTCTCCGACACACACCAGGAACTACTTAATGAAGCCCTGATGAAATTCAATGCTAGCATCATCGCCTCCTACGTGGAGATCCCCCCTGCCAGCCACATTGCCCTGTTGGCCCCAAGTTGTGGTGAGACTCCCTGCTCTAAGACTTCTTGATCCCTTCTGGGAACTCTTGGGCCTACCCAAAGTTCAGCCATGATCCAGAGCCTTGTGGTCTGGACTGGTCAGAAGGCCTTGGTTTTAGTCTTGATTCTGCTCTTAAAACTCACTGTATGACTTGGAACCAATCTTTTGGGTCTTAGCTTCTATGGCTATAAAATTATGAAGTCTCTAAGGGCCGTTATGATTCCAACATCCCCTGAATCCACTCTCTGCGGAGCAACCAGATAGAAATTGGGGTGGGAAGGAGTTGAAAATGTTGAGCTCCTCATCCTAATCTCCTGATTTTTCCTACAGCTCCCAGGGTAGAAACCTCCCCTTCTCCAGTGCTGACAACCCCACCCATGATGACTTGTTATTTGCCTCTGCTGAGCTCCCTGCTTTTGCCCCAGTGCTCCCCAGACAGCATGACTCTGGTGTTAAGGAAGGAATTTATGATGGTATGTGCAGGTATTTGGGAGTGGGGAATGGGGAAGAGTGTGGAAGGCAGAGTTAGGGTCTGAGGCTGGTCTGGAGACAGGGAAGAAACAAATTAAATCCAGGAATACTTGGACCAGCCTCGGTAGCCAGATGGCAAAAATACATCTGACTCAAATGTCTGTCTCTTCCATGAAGTCTTCCTTGATTCCCTGCCGGGAATGACCTTCTCCCTCAGGCCTCATGGAATAATTCATTTTGCACCTCTGTAATGCTCATCAATGAGTATCACATATTATAATTATGTGTTGGTCTTATCCCCCAACTATACTTTAAATCCTATATCTTATCATGTGTGTGTTGTCTTCCCCAATAGAATGAAAGCTCTTAGAAAGTAGAAAGTCTTTTCAGGTTTTTGTCTTTGGATCCTTGGGCTCAGCACATTCTAGGCACTTGATAAATGTTTGTGATTAATTTTTTTTCTTTTTTTAAAAGTTATTTATTTTTAGTTTTCAACATTCATCTCCACAAGATTTTGAGTTACAATTTTTTCTCCCTGTCTTTCCCCTACCCCCACCCCAAAATAGCAAGCCTACTGAATATACCCCTTCCCTCAGTCTGTTCTCTCTTAAATCCTCCCCCTTTACAGCCCTAACTTTCTAGTAAGGCAAGATGGGTCTCTTGGCCCCAGTACTTGTGTATATCCTATTTCTTAGCTGCACGTAAAAAAACAATTTTTAAACATTTGTTTTTAAAACCTTGAGCTCCAGATTTTTTTTCCCTTCTTCCCTCCTCACTCACCCCCACTGGGAAGACAAGCAATTCAATATAGATTGTTCAAGTAGTTACTCAAATCTCCTCCATAGTAGTTAATATTGTGAAAGACCAACTATACCTCCCTCCATCCCATCCCGCCCCCCACCCACTCCACCTTCTCCCTCGACCACATGTCCCTTCAAAAATGCTTGCCTCTAACGGGCGGCTAGGTGGTGCAGTGAGTGAGTAAAGGGCAGGCCCTGGAGTCAGGAGGACCCGAGTTAGGTTCCAGGCTCAGACACTTAACACCCACACAAAAAAAACCAGCCGTGTAACCTTGGGCAAGTTATTTAACCCCAATTGCCCTCCAAAAGGCAAAAAAAAAAAAAAAAAA